>NW_024412400.1:68153081-68168875 GCF_014898765.1 Herpailurus yagouaroundi | reverse complement strand
TTATAATCTAATATGTGCACACCCACCTAAAAGATGAAAAAAATTAAAACTATTGTAATACAGAAATTTAACCAGAGTTAGGCACAGTTCTGTTAGGATTTTCTTATAGGGGTAGAGATCAGATTAGGATGGGATTTCAGGAAATTTATCAATGAAGGAAGCTGGTGGACCAGGGTCAGTTGCTTCAGAAAGTGGATGGAAGGTCAGTTGATACTTTGCAGCAATTACCCCAGAAGGGTTTACATCTGACATAATTTGAGGAAATTTCTTGAAAAGAATTTACCTCTGGATCTTCCATCAGCTCTATGTGAAAGGTGAACTTCATCTGACTAAGGAACTTCCTCTTTCAAACAGAAATCAGAAGGAAGTTCTCTGCCCCTTAAAATATTGTTATTGACTTTTGAGTGATCTCTGTGGCTCTGGAAGGAATGTGTAAGGGGTTTGAAGTGGAATTTGAGTGCACTGTTTACCCAATGGCATATGTTCCCTGCCCAAATATTGTGGCCATGCTATAACTGGCAAAACCGTTTCTTGCTGAGTACTGAGTGCAGGGAAGTTGTATGCTCATAAAAGGGATCTCAGCAGGGGTGGGAAAGGAGGGTGGTGGGGTGGGTATGGGGGTGAAGACCCTTGATGTGTAGCATTTAAACATTTTCTGTGGTTTAAATATTAGACCAGAATTAGGAGAAATGCACAGAATTGACTTCCAGTAGCAGGAACAAGCTGACATGAACCATTCTGGCACACCACTGGGGCACTTGTACTTGGCCTTTTAAGTGTAGAACAGTATGTTACTCAGGGCTTTCCTAGGTGGTTGAAAACAGAAATGGGTATGCATTAGAGGTATGGGTTGAAGCTTGTGCCCAGGTCTTGGCAACGTAGAGCTAAGAAGCAGAGGAAGGTAAGAGGTGCATAATAGTAAGAGAGAGATGACGGTAAGAGGACTTCACAGGAAATCCCAGCTAACAGAAAGTTAGAAATTGGGGGCACCTGGGTGGCTCAGTCTGTTAAGCGTCCGACTTCAGCTCAGGTCACGATATCATGGTTTGTGGGTTTGTGCCCACGTTAGGCTCGGTGCTGACAGCTCAGAGCCTGGAGTCTGCTTTAGATTCTGGGCCTCCCTCTCTCTCTCTCTGCCCCTTGCACCTCTCTCTCAAAAATAAATAAACATTAAAAAAAAGTTGGAAATTGAACATAAGGCCTTTGAGACAGAGAGGGAGAAAGAAAGGGAGGATTGGGAGAAAGATTGATGTGGACAGGACTGTTATGACAAGATACGGGGGAAAAAGAAAATCAGTATCTAACTATTTATGTCCTCAGTGCTAGACACTTTA
This sequence comes from Herpailurus yagouaroundi, assembly GCF_014898765.1. Lineage (NCBI taxonomy): Eukaryota > Metazoa > Chordata > Mammalia > Carnivora > Felidae > Herpailurus > Herpailurus yagouaroundi. Next base: position 68,167,541 of record NW_024412400.1, on the reverse strand, counting down.
CTACAGAGCTCGTATAAATGGTGTTCAGTCTATCTTCAGAACACTCATATCTGGGAGTGTTTCTGCCCATTTTATCGATGAGGAAACTGGAGTGTAGAATATTTAAATGTTTTGCTAGTGCTCATAGCCTCATAGCAGTATTGAGCCATGCAGTTTGTAACTACTTTCCTGACAGTTTCTCCTATTAGACTGCCAGTTGCATGTGGACATTGTCTAGAGCCTTCTTATTTATCACTTTTGTCCCCTGTGACTGGCACCTAAGAGGTACGCAGTAAGTATTTGCTGAATGTTGAATGTTGCCTGTTATATTACTCAAACCCAGATGGCTAAACGCTCTATTAGTCACCTAATCTTTCACTATCAAATTAAAATATAAGGAAAAACAAATTAATAATCATAGGGCACTTTATTTAATAAATGATACTCAACTTATTAAGGTAAGGATATTGAAGGAGTTGCAAATTCTTTCAAGAGAATTCTTCCTGGAGGCCATGAAAGTAATTGGACAGAATTCTGCTGCTTTTAAAATCAATTAGTTTAGGGGCACCTGGGTCGCTCAGTCAGTTAAGCATCCAACTTAGACTCAGGTCATGATCTCAGGGTTTGTGAGTTTGAGCCCCATGTTGGGCTCTGTGCTGACAACTCAGAGCCTGGAGCCGACTTCCAATTCTGTGTCTTCCTCTCTCTGGCCCTACCCCCCTCCTGTGCGTATGCGTGCACGCTCTCTCTCTCTCTCAAAAAAAAAAAAAAAAATTAAGCATTAAAAAACATTTTAAATCAATTAGGTTAGCATATTGAAATAATACATAAACCTAAGGATCAACTTTTCCGCAGATCTTTCTAGTTCTGAAAAAAACTGAATTTGCAGCACCCACTGAAGTGAGGTAAATTTTATATGTAAGGTACATATTTTTTAATGTTTATTTATTTTTGAGAGACCAAGAGCGAGAGTGAGAGTGAGAGTGAGAGCGAGCATGAGCCTGGGAGGGGCAGAGAAAGAGGGGAACAGAGGATCCAAAGCAGGCTCGGAGCTGACAGCAGAGAGCCTGATGTGGGGCTCTGCCTAAGGAACCGTGAGTTCCAGCCCTGAGCCGAAGTTACGTGCTTAAGAGACTGAGCCACCAGGTGCCCCTGATATAGAGTTTAGATATCATTTGTTAAACTATGGCTTGATATTTTACAAAATGAGAATAAGCAATGCTCTTCAGACCCAAGCTAACATGATTTGTCATTATGAATTTAAAGTAAAATATTTACTCCTAGATTCTTTGAGCTGTTAGTTTTAAATTAAAAATGTGATCAGATATTATATTTTATTATTTATTCATAATTAACAAGGCATTTTCCTGTTAATATTTGTCATCTTAAACAGAAGCCTAGAAGATTACATTCAGACAATATCATAAAAGTTTCAAATCATGATATATAGTTCTGGTATTTTAATTTTCCCCATTTAAATGTATTTATTTTATACCATGTAATAACAATAGCTAACAGAGTGCTTTCTTTCTTTCTTTCTTTCTTTTTTTTTTACAGAGTGCTTTCTAAGTGCACTCTGTGGGCCCTACATGGTTTATATAATTTCTTCCCCACCACAGCCAATGGAGGTACTATACCATTCCCCTTATATGGATGAGAACACTGAGGCTTAGAGAGCTAAAGTGACCAACCCACAGTTGTACAGCCAGTAAGGAAGAATGCTACTCTGGGCTCTCTGAGGAATGGGGTAGTGATAAATGTGTTGATGACAATCTATCTTATGCACACAGTTAATGAGTTGTTGAAAATAAGTTTCTCCATAAAATTGCATTATTTGTTTTTACTTCCAGACACAAAATAATACTTAACAGGAAGAAAATTCCCAAATCCATAAACTGTATTAAAATGAAAACAAATCCTCTGTTCAAAAATATAAACACAGTAGACTCCAATCTCACCAATCTATATTAAATATTAATTGTTTCCTTTGCTTTTCTGCAGCTATGTGGGTTTCACAAAGGACAAAAGAAATAATTGCCCAGGGATTACATAAAGCCATACATTCTATTTATAAAACTGACTAGACATTGTCAGCATTCACTACCAATGTCTTTGGTAGTATGATGACATTATAGTTGATATTTATCTTTTAATAAAAATATGAATCACTGTTTACTCCCTGAACCTAACCTCACTCATGCTAAATTATTTATGTATCCATTTTAATATGTATTTTGCATCTGACAGGACAACTCTCCTTAGGACCCCTTTACTGACCCACCTGTCATTATGATGGGGTAAACAATGTCACCTTTCTAGTGCACAATGAATTACAAAGAAGTTGCAAAGTACACCATCCATCATGATGGCACTAAGTAGGTTTTTGAAGTAGATCTCAGATATCACAAATGCTGTTTAGACTGTTACCAGAAAGCAAAAATTGGAAGCTTAGACAAAACGGTCACATGACGAATGGACATGACAGCTCTTCAAAGAAAAGGGGCACTCCTCTTCTACAAATAACCTTGTCAACAGCAAAAGTAGTGGGGAGCTTTGCTGGCACTCAGACTAGAATAATTTAACAAGTGGTTAATGGCTCAGCCTGATAGAAATTCATGCAAACCCAGTGTACTCAAAATCAAAAAGTGGGTCAGCAGCAGCAACCTCTCAAGCTTGATTTTAATTAGAGAATGGTCTGAAGAGATACAGAAAATCACCCACATCCTATTAATTAGAATATGTGAGTTTCAATAATACGCTTGTCTAAAACATATATATAACATATATGCAAATATTCTATATGCATATAAAAGTCACCTAGAAACTGCTTTGCATTTGAAAATCATAATGCTAATATAGTTTGAGTTTTAAAAAAATCAACATCAATAAATTTATTGATATAAATATTTAAATTATTATGTAGTTAGTATAATGGATTTGAATTATTAATATAATTCTAAAAATAGTTATCATTAGTGTCTTCCTTCATCTAATTTGCATGGTTAATTTCTTCAAATACAAGGTGTTTGTTTTATCCATAATTGCATTTCAGTTCCTCTAACACTACTCCCTTTGATTTAGGCCTTATTTCAAATGTAGAGTATATTTCTACATGATAGCTAAGTTTATTTTTCCCTTTTAATAGCTTCTTTAAATCTTTCTCCATACTTCTTTTTTTAAAATGGTATTTTTTATAGCATTTTATAAGTGGTAGATAATCCCAAAGTGACGTACGTCTTCATGGACATTTAGGCAGTTCCACAATTCTATAGTAGACCTTGGTTTCTTTAATATGGAACAAGGGAAATTTAAACATTTATAACTGATAAGATAAATGTGTAGAACTCTCAGAGATGTGGCTACGTGGGAACATAAAAAACTAACCCAGTGGGCCCGGCAGATTATTAGAGGCCCATGCTGAGGAAACAGGGACACAAATTATACTTTCATGCTTTTCCATATCACCTAAGTTATGGAATAATAAATAAATTGAAAAGCAAATTGATGAGGGTGATTCCAAGGACCCACACTAGCTTATGGGGTTTTGTTGTTCTGTGTTTTGGACACTTTTTTTTTTTAAGGCTAGGAGATGAATCAACTGAAATAAAGAGGGAGGTGGAAATGTGAGGGGCTAATGAAGGTTTGAGAGTCTGGGAGAAAGTATGTAGGGTAACTTAAGCATCTTGACTTGAGACCAGAACTTCTGAACCAACAAAAGAGTGCTGGCAGGTCTCCCTTTCTTTTCATTGACACACAGGGAAGTTTCCATCGTTGCCTACCAGAAATAGTATATATTAATCAAATACAATGACATGAGTCATACACTAGAAATACTGCAGAAATTAATATTATATTAACTTTTAATGAATGATAAGGCTTTCCAAGGTAGTGGTTATATATGTGGTACTTCTGCTAAAAGTCAGAGAATGACATAACAGACCGCAGACAATATGGAACCACCAGTAAATGGACACTCTCCACCCTCCCCAAAAATGAAAAGAAAAAAAAAAAAAACCACCAATAAGAATGTATCTATACAGTCACTTCAAATTATTTAAATATTTAATATATTAATCAGAGTTAACAAGGTAGATTCTTAAAAATCTGTGCCAGAATCATAGTATTGTTTCATTTGTTTTAAATGAGGCAATCTAAAGATTTATAAAAGAAACAAAATGTGCTTATTAAGCGCATGGTATTTTTACATGGAGACAGAAAATTTGCCTATATAAAGGAGACATAACCAAATATATATTGCATCCTAGTGATATATTGTCCTTACTGTGGGCTAGGCTCTGTCCTCCAAGATTACATATATTAGCTAATTTAATTTTCACAACAACCTTATAAACGTGCCACTATTATTATCTCCATTACAGAGATGAGGGGACTCAGCCCTACATGGTTAAGTCACCGTAAGTACTGTGGGAAATGAGATCTGAAACTAGTCCATGAGGCTCTACAAGCCAAGCACTTGACTGCCATGCCAAAGAACTGGCTAAGCCCGAAAAAGTAAAGCAATAATCCACATCTGGCTCCTTATCTCCTGTGCTCTCCATCAAGAAAGCAGAAGTGCTGTATCTCAAATCTTGCATCTGTGAATAATCACATCGATTTTCCACCTCATTTCTTGTGTGTGTACACGATCTCAAACACAACTGCTTTCATTTCTATTCTTTCTGTCCATATCAATCCATTAACATGTGCCTCTTCAAAAACCAAAGAATAAAATGAACTTGTCCTATACCAGCTAAACAAAATTTGAATGACTCAGTCACACATTCAACACTTTTGAATTAAATTCTTCTCACATGTTTTCACTTTCGAAATATGACAAGAAGAAGGTCAAGCGATCCAAATCTTCCTTCCCCTTCCCTGGCACCTCTACACTGAGAACATTTAATGGTTACTTTTTTATGTTACAGCTTGCCAGTGAGTTCAATTTAGATGAAAGCTGTTGTTTTCTAATTCCGTTTCACTATAAATGACAGAGACAAATGGTCATATTACCTCGAGAGTTCCTTTGGCAGAATAGGCTGCATATGAGTAAAGCAGATCTTGGCTGCTGTGTTTTCTGGCTTCTTCGCTGCAAGGCTGGCCATTAGGATGAAAGCATTGGCCACTGCTGCTCAGAGACACAGAGCTGGCAGAAGGGCCTGGCAGATTAAGCAACACAGAGTAATTTACAAACTGTACATCTTCTAGGCCCAGGGAAGTCCAGTGACTCTTAATCTTCTTTGAAATTTCTGTGTCATCTTCACTTTTATACAGTTGTACCAAATTTCTGAAAGAAATTTAAAAATCACACTCTAAATAAAGGAAAAAATTATCTCTTGAGTTATGACCATTTAATATATGAACAATTATTAACAGATGTAGGATATGAAAGATGAACTAGACAGGACACTATACAAGAAACTCACAGTCTGGGAAAGGTGATGAGCTTGCAGAGAAATTACACTAAATCAAAGCAGAATGAATTAAGTTCTTAAATTAAGAACAAATAAAGCACTATGGGAATCCAAGGAAAAAGGTGATTAATGCCAACTAGTTCTTTTATTAGTTCTGATCTTTCTGTGGACATCAACATATAATCCATTTACAACTCAGTTCCAAGACTAGGAGTCATGCTGGTGAAGACAGTTTTGTATTGCAATTAATATGATTCCATATAGAGTTATGTGATTAATATATAGCTATTGCTATTTAAAATGATCTGGAGAGTGTTGGAGTTATTACTGAGGATGCCTGGCTAGCTAAAATGCAACAGGGAGATTTCTGGTGGGCTGAAGTTCCACTTGGGAGGGGCCTGTGTCTCTTGGAATGCAGGAGGCCTGTGTAAACCACCCAGACTGGGGAATGCTCCTGGGCCTGCCCTCCCAGGCCTTTCTGCAGTCCCAGGGGAACTCCATTATCTATACATTGTATACACAGTTTAGCAAAACAATAGGACACATAGACCTTTGCTGTATATCTCTGATTTGATTATTCTCTTGTGATTGTCATGTACCCTTTGTTTTTGCATGCCTGAAATGTATGCCCTCTGTACACAACAAGTCAACTGAGATTTGTGACTGGTCTGACACTGCAATAAATGAGAATAAGCTTGAGGCTAACGGGGTTCTTCCTCTGTGAGCATTGACTCCCATTCCTTTTCTCTTTCTTAGCAAAGGGTACTCTTTCATGGGTTGGCACAGGGTTTGTTGGTCATTCCAAGCAAGAGAGAACACTTCTGATACAAATTACGTGCCACATTACCTAATACTGTGAGGGCAATGATATGCAATAAAATTGGTATATCATGCTAAAACCAACCACAGATTATCAAATCAATATGAAATTAATTTTTGCGTGTGCTTGCTGTAGTTTATATATTTCTTCCTTATCTATTCTGTAATCCAATGACACTATTTTTCCTTATGACATCCTAAAAGCCAGACAAAATCTGTAAAAATAGACACACACATGCACGTGCAAACACACGTACACACACGTATGAGCAGAACCTAGAACAAAATCAGAAATGGGAAATTTAAAAATAATAATACAATAAAGTTTTGTTTAGGGCTGGGATACAAAGGGACCAGTTTATTTTTTGACAAAAATATATCTTCTTATAAGAATTTTATTGCTATCCAAAACATTACTTAAACGGATACTACTTAAGTGGATACTGTTTTATTTTTTCCCATCACATTATTTTTCTCACACATATTTGATTCTTTTGGGACTCTATTTATTCAATAATCCCCAAATGAAAGACATCTGAAAAAGGAATAAAAAATACACACATCAGAAAAAAAATACATATAATATAGAAAAGCATTACTAGAGACAAAAAAGTAGGTGTGCTGACATAGCTAAAAGGCGGCCTATACATGAAGATGAAATAATAAATAATTTCCCAATTGCTTTCTAAGGTTATTTCTATTTTTTCTTTCTTTTTTTTTTTTTAATTTTTTTTCAACGTTTTATTTTTTTATTTTTGGGACAGAGAGAGACAGAGCATGAACGGGGGAGGGGCAGAGAGAGAGGGAGACACAGAATCAGAAACAGGCTCCAGGCTCTGAGCCATCAGCCCAGAGCCTGACGCGGGGCTCAAACTCCCGGACCACGAGATCGTGACCTGGCTGAAGTCGGACGCTTAACCGACTGCGCCACCCAGGCGCCCCTCTATTTTTTCTTAATATGCAGTTTGACCAATTATCAATGCCATGTAAATTTTATGAAAGAGTCGATTAAAAGAATTTCACTTTTTCTTCTGAAAAAGATTGGTGGGCCTTCTGTTTTGTGTGTGTGTGTGTGTTTGGCAGGGGAGGTTTTTGTATAGTTGGCAAATTAGATTGTATATATTTAAAGTGTACAATATGATTTGATATACATGTATGTTATGAAATTATCACAAATTACCACATCCATCACCTCAATATTTACCTTATGTCTGTATGTGTTGTATGTTTAAATTTTTAAAATTTCTTTTATGTTTATTTATTTTTGAGAGAGAAAGAAAGAAGGAGTGGCAGAGAGAGAGGGAGACAGGATCTGAAGCAGGCTTTGTGCTGATAGCAGAGAGCCCGACGTGGGTCTCAAACTGAGGAACCATAAGATCATGACCTGAGTCGAAGTCAGACACTCAACCCAACCAACTGAGCCACCCAGGCACTTCTGTGTGTTGAAATATTTAGGATGTCCTCTCTTAGCAAATTTGAAGTACATAATGCAGTATTAACAATACTCACCATGCTGTACAGTAGGTCCTCAGAAATTATGCATCTTATAACTGAAAGCTTGTATCCCCTTGACCAACACGTCTTCCTTTCCACCACCCCCAGTGCCCTGGCAGCTATGATTATACTCTTACTATGAGTTTGTTTGTTGGCTTTTTAGATTACATACATAAAAGATATGACTCAGTATCTGCATTTCTCAGTCTCTTATTGCACTTACCCTCTGTGAGGTATCTCTGTTGTCACAAAGCCATGATCTCAGTGTTTATGGTTGAATAATATTCTACTGCACATTGATCCCACATTTTCTTTATACATTCATCCATACATGAACACTTAGGTTATTTTTGTACTTTGGCTATTGTAAATAATGCTGCAATGAACATAAGTGCAAATATCTCTTCTAGATACTGATATCATTTCCTTTGGATATATACCCAGAAGTGGATTGCTGGATCATATGGTTTTCTACTTTTAATTTTTTGAGGAAACTCCATACTGTTTTCCATAATGTCTGTACCAGTTTACATTCTCACCAATAGTGTACAAAGTTTATATTTTCTTCACATCTTCATCAGTATGTTTTTTTGTTTTGTTTTGTTTTGTTTATAACAGACATTCTAATAGATGTATGGTGGTATCTCATTGAGGTTTTGTTTTGTATCCCCTGATGATTAATGATGTTGAGCACCTTCATGTATCTGTTGGTCATTTGTATATATTTTTTGGAAAAATGTCTATTCAGATCCTTTGTCCATTTTTAAATTGGACTGTTTGTGATTTTTTGCTACTGAATTGTATAAATTCCTCACTGTCATTCACTTTATTTTTATTTTTTTTTAATGTTTATTTATTTTTGAGAGAGAGAGAGTGCAAGCAGGGGAGGGGCAGAGAGAGAGGGAAACAGAATCTGAAGCAAGCTCCAGGCTCTGAGCTGTCAGCACAAGGCCGGACACAGGGCTCAAACTCATGAAATGCAAGATCATGATCTGAGAGGAAGTCGGATGCCTAACGGACCAAGCCACCCAGGCGCCCACTGTCATTTACTTCGTATCATGCATAGGAAAGGCTGCTGGGGGAGATGGCTCCACCAAGAGTCAGACTGATATTCAGCCAAGACTGCACTAAGTCCTGTACCCCAAGGTAAGGCAAAAATTAATTACTGGTCAGGATCTGTGATAAAGGTTTTTTACCAGGGGTGGGGATAAATAAAATATGAACCCCTTATCAAATATATGTTGTGTAAATATTTTCTCTCATTCCACAGGCTTTTCTCATTTTGTTGTTTCCTTTGCTTTGCAGAAGCTTTTTAGTTTGATGTAGTCTCACTTGTTTAGTTTTGCTTTGTTGCCTATGCTTTTGTTGTCATATCAAAAAAAAGTTGCTAGGACCGACGTCAAGAAATATTCCCTTTGTTTGTTTTCTTCTGGGAGTATTGCAGTTTCAATTTTATATTTAAGATTTCAATCTGTTTCAAATTAATTTTTGTGAATGGTGAGATATAGGGGTTCAATTTAATTCTTTTGCATCTGAATTCCAGTTTTTCAACACTGTTTATTGAAGAAACTATTCTTTCCTCATTTTCTATCCTGGCTTCTTTGTCAAAAATTAATTGACATATATGTATGGATTTATTTCTGGGGACTCTATCCTGTTGCATTGGTCTATTTTTGGTCATTGGATCTGTTTCATTTGTCATTTTTTTCAAAGTTTATGTATTTATTTTTGAGAGAGTGCACGTGCACCCACGAGTGGGATAGGGGTGAAGAGAGGGAGAAAGAGGATCCCAGGCAGGCTCAGCACTGTCAGTGTGGAGCTGGATAGGGGGCTGGAACTCACAAACAGTGAGATCATGACCTGAGCCCAAATCAAGAGTCAGATGCTTTAACAGATGGAGCCAACCAGGTGCCCATTGGTCATTGCTGATAAACAGATCACTTTTTATGATCAGCCTTTAGGCCATACTGTAATATTTTGATTATTATAGATTTAAAATTTTTTCTTTCAACGTTTATTTTTTTGGGGGGACAGAGAAAGACAGAGCATGAACGGGGGAGGAGCAGAGAGAGAGGGACACACAGAATCAGAAACAGGCTCCAGGCTCTGAGCCATCAGCCCAGAGCCTGACGCGGGGCTCGAACTCACGGACCGCGAGATCGTGACCTGGCTGAAGTCGGACGCTTAACCGACTGCGCCACCCAGGCGCCCCTGATTATTATAGATTTAAATCAAGAAATGTGATGTGTCCGGATTTGTTCTTCTTTCTCAAGATAGTTTTGGCTACTCAGGGGCTTTTATGGTTCCATGTAAGTTTTAGGGTTGTTCTTTTTCTGTGGAAAATGCCACTGGAATTTTGATAGGGATTGCAATGAATCTGTAGATTACTTTGGGTAGTATGTTCATTTTAACAATATTAATTCTTCTAATCTAAGAACATGAGATACTCTTCCATTTTATTTGTGTCTTTTTTACATTTTTTTCACCAATGTCTTATAGTTTTCCGTATATATGTCTTTTACTTCCTTGGTTAAGTTTATTCCTAAGTATTTTATTATTTTTAGTGCTATTATAAATAATATTTTTTCTTAATTTCCATTTCACAGTGTGTGTCACTAGTGTGCAGAAATGCAACTGATTTTTTATATTGATTTTGTATCCTGCAACTTTAACTGAATTTATTAGTTCTAATGTTTTTTGTGGAAGCTTTAAGGTTTTCTGTATATACAATCATGTCATGTGTAAACAGATTTTACTTCTTTCTTTCCAATATAAACAAGTAATGTATATATGTATGCCTAATTGTTCTGACTAGGACTTCCAGTAATGTATTAAAGAAAAGTGGAGAGATTGAGAATCTTTGTCTTTTTCCTAATTTTAAAGTAAAGACTTTTACCTCTTCATTGTTAAGTATGATGTTAGCTGTGAACTTGCCTTTATTATGTTAATGTATTCCTTACATACATAATATAATGAAAGTTTTTATAATGACAGGATGTTGAATTTTGTCCTATTTTTTTTTCTGCATCTGTTGAGATGATTATAAGATTTTTATCCTCAGACATCTGTTGGGATGAGCACTGGGTGTTGTATGGAAACCAATTTGACAATAAATTTCATATTTAAAAAAAGATTTTTATCCTTCATTCTGTTTAGATGGTGTACCAAATCTATTAATTTGCATATTTTCGGCCATCCTTGAATTTCAAGAGTAAATCCCACTTGATCATGGTGTATGATCCTTTAAATATATTGTTAAATTCTGTTTGCTAGTATTTTGTGTGGGGATTTTTACATCTAGGTTCATCAGGGTATTGGCCTATAATTTTCTTTTCTTATAGTATTCTTATCTAGCTTTGGTATCTTTTGGCCTGAGATAATGAGTTTCAACTTTTTGGAAGAGTTTGAGAAGGTGTAGCATTAATTCCTCTTTAAATGTTTGAAAGAATTCACCAGTAAAGCCATCTGATCCTGGGGTTTTCTTGGTTTGGAGGTTTTGATTATTGATCCAATCTTCTTTCTAGTTATGCATCAGTTCAGATTTTCTATTTTTTCATGATTCAGTCTTGGTTGGTTGTATAGTTCTAGGAATTTACCCATCTCTTTTAGGTTGTGCAATTTGGTGGCATATGATAACTCATAGTAGTCTCTCGTTTCTTTGTATTTCCGTGGTTTCAGTAAATGTCTCTACCTTTATTTCTAATTTTGAGTTCTCTCTTTTGTCTTATTTAGTCTAGCTAGAAGTTTGTCAATTTTATATTTAAAAAGAAAAAGCTCTTAGTTTCATTGATCTTTTTATTGTTTTCCTAGTCTCCATTTCACTTATTTCTGCTCTGATCTTTATTTCCTTCCTTCTACTAAGCTTGGGATTAGTTGGTTCTTCTTTTCCTAGTTCTTTAGAGTATAAAGTAAGGTTATTCATTTGAATGTCTGTATATAATTGTTATATCCTCTTGATGAATTGAAACCCATCATATAGTGACCTTCTTTGTCTATTTAGACACAGTTTTTGACATGTCTATTTTGTCTAATATAAGATTGCACAGGTCCTCAGTGGCAGATGCCATGGGTGTACACAGTAGTAGTGAGAGCTATTAGGGTCAGGGCAAAGGCTTCTGGGGACTTCCTCTTTCTTTTTCTCCCATGGGGGATATTGTGACCAAGGGTATCTCTCTCAGTGCCTGGTCAGTTTGCAGCACCCTTGCACTGGTGGTGATACTGGTATCTGATGCATAGACACTCACAAAGCAATCACAAAGCCAGGGTCTAGAGTGTAGACACTTATAGAGTGGTAGTGGCTCCCCAGGTCCAGAGCTTTGGCAAGCCCACAGCAGTAGTGACTCCAGTGCCTGAGCTATAGGAATATACAGAGTGACAGCTATATGCAGGTCTAAATTGTGGGAGCATGTAGAGCAGCTATGGCTCTAGGGTCTAGGGATATACATGGTTGGGTGGTGGTGGCAGCCGTGGTCCTGTGCAATAGTAGCTCCTTTAGGTGGAGGAGGGGCACAGTAGCATATCCCTTCCTTAGGAATCTGCAGCAGTGATAACTTTTGGTTAGTTCAGTGGTGAATGCTGCTGGTGTCCTCTGAGGGTCAGGCCGCTGAAGTCCATACCAACAAACACTACGGGGTTTCTATTATGAAAGCTCTGGAGAGTCTGTGCCGGAGGTCCTCACTGGCAAAGACTGCTTGAGTCCTCCACGGAATTAGCCACTGGGAACCACAGAGGAAAGGCCTCTACTCTTCTTCTTGGTTCCTAACCACTTCTGGATGACTCAGTTAAGCCAATCTCAATCCTTTCTATGTAGTTATTCTCCATTTTGCCCCCATTGTGTTGCTGTATGTTCTTAATTGGACTCTTGAGCCCTCCCAAAGCTATTTTGATTCTTGGATACCTAATTGTTATTTGTGGGGAGATGACGGTTGGTAAACCTACTCCCTCATCCAGCTCTCTATCTCTCTATCCTGTTCTTTTGTTGCTGTATCTGACTTCTGTATCCCCATCCTCTTTCTTTACTGCTACTGTAGTTTTCTCTGCACTACTTGAAGTAGGGAAGGTAAACTAATTGAATTGAAAGTTAACTCAGTTTGAGGATTCAGTTATTTATAAAGATGCATCAATAATGTTCTTTTGTAATATATATATAGAAATGCAGAACACATATTTTATTTATGCACATTTGGCTGTATATTAGTCAACATTAACAGAAAAACAAAAGTGAAATTTCAATAGTCTTTTTTGTTGTTGTTGTCCTTCTGCTCAGTTAATTGATGAGCATGAATCTATCCATGAGTATGTAAAATGTTTAATCTGCCATTTGTTTTGTTGGTCTCAATTCCAAAGCGCTTTATAGTATAAGCAACTCAAAAAACGTTAAATTTTTCAAGATGTATATATTATACAAGATGGCCTTGAAAAGCAAATCAAATACTTCTTTAGGGACACAACTAAATAATTGGTAATTTGTCCCAGTGCAGGAGAATTTCTATTTATTATTCAGTACTAAGCTAAAATTTATGAAGAGAGAATATCTGCATGCTCTACTTCACTCTGAATTGAAGGATATATACTTTTTGTATTATAATTTCATTTTTTATACTATGAAAAATGGAATATATAAAGAACATATATATAAAGTATAAAGAATAATGAAGGAACAACCCAGATTTTGAGGTAACATCTCTGATATTATTGAAGCCCCTTTGGTACTCTTTATTTATTGGTATCCCCCAAAAAATCTGATTTTTTTTTCTTTTTTTGCATCTCATTGCCTTTTTTTGTATAAATAATATATATGTATATATATAGATGACGTTAACAATTAACCCTTTATTTTTTGAATATTTGCTTTTATATAGTTGGTATTTCATATATATAGATATAGATATAGATATATATGTATATATCCATTTTCCACAGATTTAGTGAGATATAATTTGTATAAAACATTGTATAAGTTAAGGTGTACAACACGTTAATTTGATACACATGTTTTTGCAAAACGATTACCACCATAGTGTTTGCTAACACCTCCACACATCACATAACCATCGCAACTTACAGCATGGTGATTATAGTTAAAATATATATTCTTTTGTGTTTTTTTTATCACTTACTATTAGGTTTCTGAGATTCCTCCTGATTTATCAATTTCCTAAGATAAGTATTTTAAAATTGTTCCTGGTTTTCCATTATTATAAATACAAGAAAGTTATTATAATACAAGGAAGAAAGGAAGACAATAAATCATTAGGTAAACTATTTTCTTTTTCAAAGGAGAAAGCAAATATACGAAATTAGAAAATAACCACAGGCACAGAAGAAACTTAAAATAAAAACAAAAAAAATAAAAAATACAAACAAAAACTATGAGAACATCTACACAGCTCAGTGTAAATAAACTTTCCATGAACACCTGGATGACAGAATTCTTCCTTTGTCCCCCAGCTCCTCTCTCTGCCCTCTCCGTCCTGCATGCCTTGAAGGTTGACCTTTATGAACCTTTGTCAAGTCTTCTGGTTTATAGTCAGTTTTAGGTACAGCCAATGAGACATGAGAGGGCATGAGAAGAGACTTTCCCCCCCACCAGGTCTCTTCTTTCACCAAAGGCACAGTAAAAAAAAAAAAAAAAAAAAATTATTGTTCATATTTCCTGAAGACATATGCAGGGGTTTCTCTAGGCAAGGAAGGCATTTACAGGTATATCTTTAGTAAGAAGCACTAAAATGCCTTTACAAGGGTTTTTTTTTTTTTT
>NW_024412400.1:68097875-68152981 GCF_014898765.1 Herpailurus yagouaroundi | reverse complement strand
ACTGCGCCACCCAGGCGCCCCTACAAGGGTTTTAATTATTAAAAGTTCTGTTTCCTCCATGCCTCACCAGCACTTGATGTTGTCTTTTACTTTATTTCATTTTATAATTTTGCCAATGCGGTGGGTGTAAAATTGTACATCATTGTTTGTTTAACTCAAAAGTACCATTACTGGGTTGCAGAGTATGCTATGTAGTTTTACAAAGCTCTTTATACCACTGCCATTATTTAAGAGATCCTATCTTCAGCGGATCTAATTCTTGCTAACCAATGAGCATAAAATTGTATCCCATTGAAGTTTTTATTTACATTTCCATAATGACTCTTGAGGATATTTTCATGTATTATTTAGCTATCTTTGTTCCCTTTTCTTTGTTGTGACTGTGTACTTGGCCCATATTTATGGAAGTTTTTCTATATTCTGGATAATCCCTTTTAGGTCATAGATGACATGTTCTACTAGGTTTTGGCTTCTCTTTAATTTTTAATGTCTTATCTTATGATGAATAGAAGTTCATAATTTCAATGTACATAATTTTAATATAATGCAGTGGTTTGCACATTTTTTCTTCTTAAACCTAAGGTAATAAAATTATTCTCATTTTTTCCCCTAAATTTTTAAGGAATTTGTTTTTCAACATTTCAATGTTTACTTGGAGTGTGTTTGTGTGTGTTGGGGGTGGGGTTTGAAGTGGGAATTCAGTATCACTTTCCATATAAATAACCATTCTTGTATCCTTTGTGATCATGTTCACCATCGTGCAATGACACTTCTGTCGTTTATGAATTTCCATATGTGTGTGGGTCTGTCTGGGCTCCCCAATCAGTTTCATCAGTCCTTTTGATCCATCTCCATTACAACATGCTATTTTAATTATTTTTACTTTCTAATACATGTTAATATTTGGAATGGCACATCCTCCTACTTCCTCAAGAACATCTTCATTATTTTTTCTCTTCCACATTAATAATGTAATGAGTTTATCAATTTCCTTATCAAGATTGTATCTGGAATTACACAGATTAAAAAGATCTATTTGAGGAGAAATGTCATCCTTATATGAGCACTGGGTGTTGTATGGAAACCAATTTGACAATAAATTTCATTAAAAAATAAATAAATAAAAATAAAGAAAGAAAAGAAAGAAAGAAAGAAAGAAAGAAAGAAAGAAAGAAAGAATGTCATCCTTATAATAACATAAAAATAAATTCTTAATATTTCCCATATCAGTCAATGCTAACATAAAAATGTTTTAAAATGAAAGTATTTTTCTGCTTATTGCTGATACAGAATACTGTTCTGTTCTTCTATCAAATAATCCTGCTAAACTTCCTTATTAATTATAATGTTTTCCTTCTTTGAGTTTTCTACATAAAAAATGTGATAAGCAAATAATGAAGGTATTGTTACTTCCTTTCTAGTCACTTATAGATATTATTCCTTTTTTTTATTATTATTACTATGCATTATTATTATACTATTACCCCCAGAAAATATTTAATAAAAATTTAATAAGGTGTGATAGCGGTCATCTGTTTCATATTCCAAATATCAGGTTAAAGATATTCCTCCCATCCTTATTTTGATAAAAGTTGTTTTATGAATCAGTATTAAATTTTATCATCAAATCTGATGCATTTATTAAGACCATCATATCATATCCTTTCCTTTAATATGATGGATTACATTAATCAATTTTTTAGCATTCAAACTTGCATTCCTAAGTAACTCACTTAGTAGAATACATTATCATTTCTGGCTTTTATGCAATTTATTTTGCCAACATTTTATTTACAATTTTCATGTCTGTTTTTATAAGTAAAGTTGGTAGATAGTGTTGCTTTCAGACATCATTTCTATTGGATTTTGGTTTGAAGTTATACAAACCTCATAAAATAAGATAGAGATCTCATTTCTTCTTGATCTGGTCTCTGGGAGAACTTGAACATGATTATAATTTTTGAAAGGTACAAATTATTCTTAAACTAAACATTGTCTATACTTGATGTTCTTATTATGAGAGAACTGTGAACTGCTGATTCAATGTCTTTAATGCTGTAAGAATTTTATGCTTTCTTCTTTGAATCAGGGCTCTTCCATTCATCCCTGTGCCACAGCACTCTTTCCTAAGTTTTGGTCCTGTTGGGGATTTCTCTTACTATTCTATCAGCTCAGGATAGTGATGCTTTAAAGGAGGTTTATTATAATGTATACAGAATCTATCTGTTTTTCAGAGTATATATTTTAAAAACTGCCCAACACAGAAATGCACTAGCTTGAGTACCCACCTTCCATGTAAACATAATTCTTTGTAAGTACTGACGGCTATTCCCACAACATCCAAGGGAATGAAAAAGCAGTTAAGAATTATGATTCTTGTTCCTGTTTTTTTCCACAGACTTATAATATGGATAACTTATTCAAAATTGATTGTGTGATATCACTTTGCACATTACCCTACCTGATGAAAATTATTCAAATCTCGTATATTATGATGGCTGATTGGATTTAAGGGAAAATGAAATTCCCTATATAGTAACCGAAAGAGTGCCATTATATCAATATGTATATAAAAGAAAAAGTATCCTGAAAAATGTTAATGAAGTGTTTGTATACACATGATTATAAAATTATTGGTCTTTTAAAAAATGACAGAGGGAACGAAAATTTTTAATAAATATTAGCTTACAATAAAAAATAACAGTAAGTTAATAAATACTTGTTCAAATTAAATTTTCCTAAGATTATTTTTTTAATTCTGTTGCCTGTGCAATTGTATTTTAAATTTGTCAAATTGTTTATAATGCTCTTGTCCCCCCGACCCTGCCTAAAAAAAGACTTAAAGAGGCTATGTGAGTTCCAAGTTCTGAAATTATGTAACCTTTAATCTAAATTATTTTATTTTTTATTTAGGTTTTAAATTTTTTAAAGTTTATTTATTGTTGTGAGAGAGAGAGAGAGAGAGAGAGAGAACATGAGCAGGGGAGGGGCAGAGAGAGAGGGAGAGAGAGGATCCTAAGCAGGCTCCTTACTGACAGCACACAGCCCAACGTGGGTCTCAAACTCACGAACCGTAAGATCATGACCTGAGCCAAAATCAAAAGTCAGCTGCTTAACCGACTAAGCCAACCAGGTGCCCCATAATCTAAATTGTTTTAAATAACCAGTGGTCATTAAGAAAAAGTCTTATTGATACATATGTTTTAATCAAAGGATTCTATTCATTAACATTTCAAATCATTTAAAATATTAAAATGCCTAAATTTTACTGAGAATTTCCACTATCTTTCTTAACTTCTCCCCCTCCCATAAGGATTTTGGGATTTATGGCAAACAGTTCTGTTATAATTAGGTAATTTGCTATATTCAAAGACTAATGTTATTCAGTAATTAGGTGCAGTGCAATCTCAATTTACTAATTTCAGAGAAGGCTGCAAAACTAGGAGTGTGTCACCTACAATCACAAGGTATTTGACAGAAAGTTTTACTCTGCCTTAATTTTTAAAATAAGAGTTTCCACGGGCCAGTAGTCTTGGCAGGCAACATAATGAACTGTCATGCCTGAGACTTGAATTTGGAAGCTTTGCAATAGCATTCCTTTGGCCAGTGGAGACTGGAAATGGGAGGATTTTGGCTTTGGTAGACAAAATTCTGTTTATATCAATGTTCAACACCTGCTACTGGATGAGCCTCAGACCAACACTGATGTTAGAATTGGAGGCAGCGATGCATGTAGTATTCCTAGTACCAGGGTGAGTGCCAAGATCACATTGTAAACGAATGGAGAAAGAAACCATCTAAAGAAACATACTAGCAGAGAAAAACCCTGCACATTTACTAAACTTCACTGTGATTTTATTATGTGTGTGTGCACAATAACATACACAAATACTCATACTATACCAGCTGATATTTTTACATACTAAAAAGTCAAATATTGCTTTAAAGTGATTATCTGACTTGGTATTCAATGTAGTAAAATTCTGTGAATTACATATTACATGTGTGTAGAGAATTTAAACAAAAAAGCATGTCCTTTGAAATCCTCCCACACCTGCCCCTCTGCTCTTCAAGGTGCAAACACTGATCTGCTTTCTGTCACTCTAGGCTAATTTTCATTTCCTATAATTTTATATAGAATCATATAATAGGACTGTGTTTCCTCTGTCTTTATTCACTCACCATGCTTTTTGAGACTTATTCATTTTTTTTATATATCAATGGTTCACTTTTTTTATTGCTGTTTTCCATTGTATGGAGATACCACAATGTTTATTCATTCACCTGTTAATGGACATTGAAGTTGGTTCCATTTTTTTGACTATTGTAAATGAAGCTACTATGAACATAAACAAACCAACAAATACTAAAGAATGAACTGATTTCTTCTCTCTTAATTTTTCTTTGGAAATATAAAGACTAAAACACATGGTAAAATTGTATAATTTTACACGCATAATATCAAGAAATTAAATGCTTAGGAGAAAATGACAGCACCCTGTCAACTTCCTTGCCAACTAGTCACTATCACCATAAGAATAAAAGCATGATTACTTACTCAATCACTTCTGACCTTCTAAAATAACATACTCATTGTAAATCGTGTATTGAATATCCACTAGAAGGACTGAAAATACTGTGTAGATGTGTTGCACCAAAAACCCTTAAATAACTATTGTTACCATTTTATAAATAAGGAAATTGAAGATCTGGTAATGTAATTAAGATGGAGAATGTTCCAGATTAAACAGGTTAGATTTCTACTATACTGCATTATATGTCAGATTCACACTATACTACTTAGCTCTTTGGAAAAAGCAGATAGTCTTGCAATCTTAGATGCTTCCCAAAGGCAATTAAAACTCCAAGTGTTAGAAAGCACAGTATTCTGGGTAAAGTAATGAAAAGTTGGTGTGAGGTTGGAAGAGAGAGATCTTTAATGCTTACAAGAAAGTAAGATTTAGGGAAATCAAAGGAACTGTTTCAAGAATACAATACACCAATTTTCAGAATTTGGGAACCATCAAAACAAGAAAGAAGAAAACTGCTTCTTACACATTTCTTTAAAAAAAAAATCAGCACAGAAGTAGGTTATCTGAAAGAGACCTTAATATCCCCTCTCTCTGTAATCCAGAAGAACATGGCACATAAGTATCCCATTTACAAATTATGAAAGGATGCTGATGGGCTTGGTGACCTCCAGCTACGTCCCCAGCATAAAGATCAGGAAGTACTTATATAGTTAATTTGATATTTCTTTCAAATTTATGTTGCACAGACAGTAAAATACAAATGTTGCAAAAACAATAAAGTAAGCTTTATTAAAAACCAGAACACAGAAATAAATAAAATGCCAACACTTCTGTTATGACCTGAGCTAAAAAAAAAAAAAAAAAAAAAAAAAAAAAAAAGTATAGTGGTATAACTCTACATCCTTCACCCTTGCTTTCATTTATACAGGAGATCATATGATCTCTAGCATATTTGGATCACATCTTAAAAACGCAGTAGTATTTCATGAAGAAGCATTAAGACTACAATTTAGAAAGAAGAAATGTTACTGTGACTGAACAAAATGAAGGTTACCTATGGCATGGAGGCTAGTAGGATTTTGCAGAATATACCAGCCCTGCACAAGAATACTACACTTATAGATATTAGTGTCTGCTTTCTGAGACTCTCTTTCTTTCTGTTTTTCAGGGAGAAGTATTGTGAAAAGTTGGTTTTCAGTTTAAGTCACCTTAATTTACCTAAACCAAATCTAAAAGCCAACTCACAAAACGGACAAGTTAATTCAATCAGTAAGACATTACAAATCTTTAGTTTCATCTGCTAGGTTCTCTAACGCAATGACATAAACTTGAATGGTACCAATATTTACAGGGATTTTACAGAAATCCAAAGTTTCTTTAGGTAATTGAATACATTACTAAATATCAGGAGAAATATTCCATTAAGATTGTAACAGAAAATGACCAATCTCCAACATACTTCAGAATAAGCATATTTAACTGAGAATTTTCTAAGTACCTAAAATGCTAACATGATTCTCTTTTCTTGGCATTAACACAAAATTAATCAATTTTCCTAATTTAAAAAGATAATTTTTTTAAGGACAAGAAGTGAGTCGTATCCCTCTCTCTCTTTTAAGTTTGTGTGTTTGTTTGCTTGCTTGTTTAGAGGTGAGGGAGTATCCCAATCAGGCTCTGTGCTTTCAGCACGAGCCCTGCATGGACTTGATCTCGTGAACCATTGAGATCATGACCTGAGCCAAAATCAAGAGTCAGACACGACTGACTGAGCCACCCTGGTGTTCCAAGGCTTATCCGTTACAACATATCCCTAAACTCTAATTTTAATGTCTTGCACCTAGTAAATGGTAAATAACAAATATTCAGTAAATATTTTTGACTAAATATGCCTTCAAGTCTACATTAAAGATATTATTTTAACATGATACATACTTATTTTAGTTTATTTTAAAATATAGCAAATTAAAAGTACCACTGTAAAGTTGACTGAAACAGTGAAGTTATTTTATATAATGTAAGGGCTAATATATTTTAAAGATAATTTTTAGATACTGTCTTTCTGTGACACTATAAAAAGATGAAGGCTATTGAAAGAACAGTGCTCAAAACCAGTAAGAATTTGGGGCACCTGGGTGGCTCAGTTGGCTAAGCGTCCAACTTTGGCTCTGGTCCTGATCTCACAGTCTGTGAGTTCGAGCCCCACGTCAGGCTCTGTGCTGACAGCTCAGAGCCTGGAGCCTGTTTCAGCTTCTGTGTCTCCCTCTCTCTTTGACCTTCCCCCGTTCATGCTCTGTCTCAAAAATAAATAAACGTTAAAAACATTTTTTAAAAATAAAACAGTAAGAATTTAAATATTACTGATCACTTGTTAAAGATTACCTGCCTTCATGGGCAGACTCACCTCAGCACACCCTAGAGTAAAATCTTCTCTGTTAAGTCATACTCACTAGAAGACAAGTTGCATAAATCATGAAAAAAAAAACAAATGTTAATACACTCAACTTCATGAAATGAATTGAAATCAATCTGTGGAGATGTCTGGTCATTGGAAGTCATGACAGTATGGAAAAAAAAAAGAAAATTCCAAATGCTAAAACGATAGGAAACATGAGAGTTTTGACAAGAAGAGAGTATTGCATGTTGTGATATTTGAATGAGCTGTCATTTAAGTATTTCCTCTCTATTGTACACATGAGGGGGACAAAAAGAGCAGCACTGAGCAGCATTGATGTTTGTGTATTTCTGACATATATTTATTCCTAGAGGGTCAGAACCTAATCTACTGAACCTAATGAATAACCCAGGATATCTGGACAGCTGACTGTCAACAGAAGATTAACAAGCATCAGAGGGTGGAGGGGGAGATGGGGAGCTTTGGGAAGAGTAGGAGAGAGAGTGGAAAGATTCTGGATTTGGATTCAGCAAAAGAGGGCTTAAATTCTGGTTCTCACTTATAATTTAGATGATGTTGGGCATATCAATGTCTTTGGAGCCTAGTTTCAGCACTGTAATACATTGAATAGTAACATTTACATTTTTTTGAGGATTTTAAATGAGAAAACATATGTAAACTGCTTAAGCACAGTCTCTAGAACTTCCAGGCACCTAATTCGTGTTAACTTCTTTTTCTTTCTTTCCTAAATAAGCTGTTCTAATTCCTGAAACAGAAATAATATCTACTTTATTAAAAGGACTACATCAAAATATATATAGGAAAACTTAATTTTGATTTATGGAGGGAATTATAAAGACCTATTTGCCATCTTTCTCTTTTTTCTTCTCAAAAAATGCACAATATGTGAATATATTGACGCATGATATGTGAGTTCTAGACACGGGATTCAAATTTTTATAGATTTTCTTTCTTTCATACAAGTCATTAATAGTTAATGATAGAAGCATAGTGAGAAAATTAGATTTAGAAGAAAGATTCTCGGATTATTCTCATAGAAAAATAAAAGTAATCTCTCTTAATTTTTTTTCTTATTATGTAAGCAATGTATATTTATCATGAAGTGGGGGGATAGAAAACAGATACAAGCAAAAAGGTAAAAGAAAAAAAGAAGGGGGCAGGCACAGTCAGTTAAGCATCCGACTCTTGATTATGACTCAGGTCATGATCTCAGGGTTTGTGGGATTGAGCCCCACATTGGGCTCCGTGCTGAGCATGGAGCCTGCTTAAGAATCTTTCTCTCTCTGTCTCCTGTGTGTACACATTCTCTCTCTTTCTCTAAAAGAAATAAATAAATAAAATTAAAAACACAAAACAAAAACAAAAACCTGTACTACCAGTTGGCAAGATTAAATCCACAATTCAAATGCTTTTGAAAATAAATATCGTTACTAGTTACTGCTCCTTATACTGTCACCATTCCCAACGTATTCTGAATGTCTGTTTTATGCCTGCTATCGCTCTAGGTTTGCATTCATAACCTCAAATCTGGCATATGGAATTTTAAATTATATTAAAATGAACCTAGAAAAAATAGGATAATTCCCAAGTTTTAAGAAAAGAGATCTAGAAATATGCCTCTTTGAACTAGCCCAGGCCAAATCCTGGTACCTCATGAGATGACTTCCTAATCCAGTGGTTCTCAAGGTGTGGTCAAACACCCTATATGCCCTTCAGGGGTCTTTGAGAGAATCATAATTATTTTTGTGATAATACTAAGGTATTATTTGACTTTTTCACTGTGTTGAAATATAAATTGATGGTGCAAAATCAACAGTGGATAAAACTGCTGGCCTTTTGGCACAAGTAAAGACAGTAACAACAAGTTGCCTACCAATCTCTGAATTTCCACTATCATCTACTTGCAAGGGGGAAAAAGTCAGTTTCACATAAGATGAATATTGATGAATCTCTAAAACTTACTAATTTTATTAAATTTCAAACTTGAGCACACATCTTTTTAATAGTTTTTGTCATAAAATCGAAAACGCACATAAAGCACTTTTGCTGATACATAAGAGTCTCCAGAAAAAGCCCTTATGTAAGTTGTGAGCTAATCTAGTACTACTTTTCATGAAGCACCATGTTTAATTAAAATAATACTTAATAGATCAACTATGTTAGATCAGGCTTTAGCATTTGGGAGACGTTTCTCAAGAATAAGCGAAATAGGACTTGAAGAAAATAGCAGTTTTTGGTGCCAATGAAAATATTTAAGCTTTTTAGTAGAAATTAGAATTTTGGAAAATCTGCATTTGTTACAATGAGCTTTACATATTTGTAAAACATAAAAATTTTCCTGATAGGGTCAGTAATTATATGAATAAATGTTATTTTTTTATGTTCTATAATGAAATATGTCAAAATTGGGAAGATCTGCCTTATTCAGTGAAGCAATATTTTCCAAGTGAGCAGTATGGGCAAAAGCGTGCATACAGAGAAGACCCAATAAAATATGAAATTGGTCATTTTATTTTGAAGACAATAAAGTATGAAAGTTTATTAACGTAGTTTCAGATTCTACATTCAACTAACTATTAAGAAACTGCCACTTGTCGAGGGAGGGGAAGAAAAAAAAAGAGGTTAGCATGGGAGAGAGCCAAAGCATAAGAGACTCTTAAAAACTGAGAATAAACTGAGGGCTGATGGGGGGTGGGAGGGAGGGGAGGGTGGGTGATGGGTATTGAGGAGGGCACCTGTTGGGATGAGCACTGGGTGTTGCATGGAAACCAATTTGACAATAAATTTCATATATTAAAAAAAAAAGAAACTGCCACTTGTCAAGTTTTGATATGATTTAAAATATCCACAAAGGCTTTTAAATACATTATCCTTTTCTAACCACATAGGTGTGTAGGGCCAGATTTCCTTAGTATACTTCCGCTAAGTCAACATGTGCAACAGCCTGAATACAGAAGCAGATACGAGTCAAGCAGTCTTCTATTAATCCAGACACTCAAGACATTTGAAAAATATAAAACAATGCCACTCTTCACACTAAATTTTTTCTTTGAAAATATATTTTATAAAATTTTTTATTTTATTAATGTGTTATGGGATTTCTATCATTTTGAAAATAATTAATAAATCTTTTCATATTTTTCCAGTTGTAATCCTACTATAATAATATGAACACATATAATCTTCATAAACATAAACTCTTAAAGATCTCAATAACATTGAAGATTGTAATGTGGTTCTATAAACAAAATATTTAAGAACCACTGCTCTACTTCATGTTTAAATATAGATAGTAATGGGAGATGGCTAGAAACATCTGTGAATACACTATGTAATATGCATTTCCAGGTCCTGACTATAGAGATGCCAGGTAATGAAGCCTGGCATAACAAGCTGACGGCATCAAGTCTGGAGGGTGATCAACAAGTAAACATGCAGAGAACTGTAAATTTTCCAGCAAGAACAGAGACAGTGAATGTTTCTTGAATCAGGCCAAAGATGTCTTTTTGTATGTGTGTGTCAGTAGGTTCATACTATTGGCTGCATTATCAGCGATGCTAATCCAGTTGATAAAAACACATACAGAAGGCTTACATGCTCTCAGATGGAGGAAGAAACAATAATATTAATACCCTCATCACTTAATATTGACTATGTACAGGAAATATAAAAGCTTCCATTTGGCAGAAACTGACCAAACGATCTTAACTTCCTTGGCCCTTTGTACTGCCCCTCACATATTTCCTGGACTTCGTCAGTAGATACCCATTCCAAATCTCACATTTACTCTCCACTCCCTACTGACCTGCCAAAATAACCACTGAATATTGGTGTGGTTGTTGTGGGTTGGTGGTTAAACCAAATATATATACTCCCCGGTTTGCAGTTAAGTAAGATAGGCTTTAAAATTTATAAAACAGTATTTAAAAAAGCAAAGAAAATAGTCAATTCTCAATCATAGTTGGAAACTTAACAAACCTCTCTCAGAAACTGATAGAATAAGCAGAAAAAAAAAGTTAGGGAATAGATGATTTGAATAATACAATTTTGAAAATTGATCTATTAGACATTTATGGGAAACTATACCCAAAAACTTCATAATTGCACATGGAACATTTACCAAGCAAGTCTCAACAAACATCAAAACACTAAAATCATACAGACTATATGATCTGAACACAGTGGAATTAGGATAGAAACCAATAACAAAAATATAAGCAGAAAATGCCAGTAGCTTGGATATTATACAGCCCTTCTAAGTAACCAAAGACAAAACTGAAATAGAAATGCAAACTATTTTTAAGTGAATGATCATGAAAACATGACACAGGAGTACTTAGGGGGAGCAGCTAATGCGGTGTCTGGAGAAAAACTTATTGCTTTAAACAAATGTATAAGAAGGAAGTGTCAGTGATTAGCTTCAATTTCAACAAATTAGGGACATTACAGAATAAATAAAATTGAGAAGAAGAAAATAAGAAAAAAATAATAAAATGGATACAACAGAAAACAAATGTCCAAAAGAAAAAAATCTATAGGCTCTCTGATATGAATTTTGGGTATTTCTGTTTATATATAGCCCATGAGTTTCTAATACATATCTCTTTTAAGTTTTTTTAATGTTTATTTATTTTTGAGGCAGAGAGAGACAGAGCGCAAGCAGGGGAGGGGCAGAGAGAGAGGAGACACAGAATCTGAAGCAGGCTTCAGGCTGTGAGCTGTTAGCACAGACCCAATGTGGGGCTCAAACTCACGACCCGTGAGATCATGACCTGAGCCGAAGTTGGACACTTAACCAACTGAGCCACCCTGGTATCCCTACATATCTTTTAATTTATCTACTAGGGAACATTTACATAATATTTAAATATTGTATAACAAATGGATTATGTAACACATAAAATAACTAAAAATAATGTTTCATTTTATCCTAAAAATTTAGCCAACCAAGAACTCAAATGTAACATAATAATTTTCAGAAATTTAGTCAGGATATTCATTAAACACAGTTAAATTAACATAAATACACATTAACCATCCATGTTCCTCTGCCCTTTTCCTAGTCTCTACCATTTCTATGGCTTCTGTATAAACAAACTCTGATGCCACTCCTTTCATTAGCCAATACATTTGGAATTTCCTAACAAATACAAATTCTAATGGAGACAGAAATCTAGAGAAAAATACAAGGAAAAATAGAAGGGGAATGAACTAATTTTTTAGAGCCCACTACTCCACATTCTCATTTTAATTCTTAAAAATACTGACATAAGCTTATTTTCATACAGGTTTCCAACTGCTCAAGGTCACATCATGTTGAAGTTGGTATATCGTTAAAATGGAAGCTCTGATTTTTCTTGCATTTGGCTACCACTCTTCACAGCCATATGAATGTTACATAACCATATTGAACTCTGTGAAGCTAACGGTGAGAAAAAAGCACCAACCAAGCAACTTCTGTTAATTGCCACCTTTAGTATTACTTTTCATGGATGGCCAGCAGACTATTTTTAGAGTCTTTAAAAATATATGTATGTATTTCCAAATTAAATCATGCTGTTGGGGAATACTTGAACTAATTTTCGGTCCATGTGAAATTAACCAGAACAAAAACACTGAAGTCTTAAGCAAGAAAGTGGTACAAAGCAGAGTTGCTACATTTGCTTGTTATTTTTGGAAAAACAAAGCTTCTGTGAGGACTGCAAACTAGAAACGAACACGTGTTGTTGCTGGGCAGGCTCTTCTCAGTATTTCTCATAAAGAACTGAAATGTCTTTATTTTTATATTCTTCTGTACCTCCCTCTGTAGGTTTTGTGTGTATGTGACTAGCACAGCTGTACTTAGTACATATATTACCAGAGATAAACAAAGGGAAAAAATTATTCTGATTTTTTTTCTGAGTTCAATTGTATTGTAGACATAATATGAAAACAATAATGCACCTGGGTGGCTCAGTTGGTTAAGCATCAGACTCTTGGTTTTGGTTCAGGATAATTTCATGATCATGAGATAGAGATCCACGTGGGGTTTCATGCTCAGCATGGAGCCTGTTTAGGATTACTCCCCCTCTCTCTGCCCCTCCCATACTCACATACACACACTCACAGTGTCTCTCTCTCAAAATAGATAAGTAAACTTAAAGAAAAAAAAAGTAAAAGAAAAAAATGCACAAAATCCCTAAAGCATGTATGAATCAATGTTTCAGATATATTCCAGAGGTTGAAAACTTGTTTCCTCAAACTGAATTTGGTATTCCCATATCTTATATTTTACTAACATTTAAAACTGGGGGTTGTAAAATGTCAAAACATTTTGGTTGTAAAAACCAAAATTTCTGGTTCCTCTTTTTACCCCTTTTTTTTTCTGGATTCATTAAAAAAAATTTTAATGTTTATTTTTGACAGAGAGAGAGAGAGAGAGTGCATGAGTTGGGGAGGGGCAGAGATAGAGGGAGACACAGAATCTGAAACAGGCTCCAGGCTCTAAGCTGTCAGCACAGAGCCCGATGTGGGGATTGAACTCAGGAACAGTGAGATCATGACCTGAGCTGAAGTTGGACGCTCAACCGACTGAGCCACCCAGGTGTCCCTTTCTGGATTCATTTTTAAATTTGAGGACTTGGCATCACTAGTCTGGAATTCTTGCTTCTCAATAATCTGCCGGAATGGGGGAGTGGTGCTCAGCTATTTAAGGCAGGGCAAGAGTTCTGCAGTTCACTACAGGCCTCAATCCCCAATAATCTAGCATTTATTCACTTTATTTTACATTATCTCCTTGGCCAAGTAGGCTTTTTAGTTTTTTGACCTCTGCCCTTATAGTATATACTTTGTAAAGGTAACTATTTTAAGACATAACTTTTTTTCATACATTTGCTCCAACTATTTGCAGATATCTTTAAATGAAGAGTATTTTTATACTCTCTTGAGGCCTCATTAAGCCTGAGGCAATTCAACTTATTTCCTGAAAACTAATGGAACCAACGATTATGCTAAAGAAAACGACCACAGCAAAATTTAATTTTGTTTTAATATTAATGACAATGGTGTATGTGAAGAGATGAGAGAATGGGGAATCGGGTTATGTAATATTCATAATTGGTCATCTTTTTTTATATGACTGCATTTATACTATTTCTTGTCATACTAAAGTCAAAAAAAAATTTACAAATCAAATAAGAAGCCAGGCAGTGCACTTTGTGACAGATTATTGGCAGGACAGAAAATGCATTTAAGTTATCTTTGGGAATGGATGATTACAAATTGACACTAAAATTATTCATCCATTAAGGATCTACCGACATGTCATCATGTCAGAGACATTAATAGAAAATAAATCATTCTATTTAGAAATAATTACATTTAGTCCTACATTTTTCTTCAGGATTATGTTTATTACCACCCAGCCTGTCTATCTGACTAGACCAATTCTCATAGGCTTACTTCTTACTGTATCCAAAATCATTATTTTGATTATAAACATAATCTGGTCCTAAATGGATACACTGTTTAAAAATTTTACTGGAATGAATGTGGATTGATCTATATAACAAGAAATCAAGAGCTGAATTGATGAATTAGGGGTATGAAGGTAACTATATCATTGCCAAGAATGAATAAGATCATCAACTAAAGTGACTTTTGACACAGTGATTAGGGGGCATTACTTGCAGAATTCCTGAGGTCAACATTCTCCAAAGGACATTCAAAAAGTCCTAGAAGGAGCCTGAGAGGGGCCAGAGCCTGGTGATAGGAAACCTAACACTGGACAATGTGCAGAAATCTAAGTAAGCAGTCGATTGCCAGGTAACTAGAAAGCAGGTAGTAAGGTTTATAATTCTGACGCAGGTGTTTAGTCCCTGGACAGGGAAGAGCAAGAGGTGGAAGGCAAAGTGCTCTGAGGGGAAAGGCCAAGCGATGTATCAGAACTGTGATTCGAGAACTGGCATCTTATTAGAGGAAAAAAGACATTACAGTAACATGGGAGAAAAGCAAGATTTTCTTGGTGATACTTCTGTGATTACTGATGAACTAACACCAATAATAATGAGGATTTATAAATATGCATACCAACCATGAAATGTATTTGTACTTAAACATTAAAAATGAGGAAGCTTGCTTTCAGAAAGGTTAAGTTAGAGACTCACATCTCCCTCCCCTTAACAGCGATTAATCTCAAAGACTGTATAGGGATTTGGCTGCATGTAGATGTCAAGTAACTTTGGCTGGAGAAGAACCATGGTCACTAGGAACCACTAGATTAACTCATATAAAGGAATGCAATCAATCTGTATATCTAAAGTAGCAAAAATGTGTGAAGATTTAATAAACCCCAATAACTGACAGAAATATCCTGCATATTTGTGCCTTGTGAAGTAATCACCACAACCAAACCAGGCATTTGGATCCTTATACAAAAATGCGTGGTTTGGTTGTGGGGATTACTTCAGGATCCAAATTATTGCACAAAAATATCTACACTGTTGATTCAATTACAGGTCTTACTTGTTAGAGCTCAAATCAACAAGGAATGTGTTCAAATGAAATCATATCCTTATTAATTACATTTTGAGATCTACATAGCTAAATTTATCTGTTTAGTAAGACTAAGCAAATGTAGCTCAGATTTCATTCATAATATCTGTACTACCTTCGTAGTTCTATCAAAGAAGAGAAGAATATGTTTGTTGTCTCTTGAAGACTCTATAGGAAAAATAAATGGTTTTCTCATGACATCTGGTTTTTACTTTTCAGGGGTCAGCCAAAGAAGACTGATGATAAGCAATACCTTAACTCACCTAAATCTCTGACAGGACATGAATAGATCTATCAAAACTAAATCAGTAACTGACGTTTGTACAAAACACGCAATTAATCCAAAGGTTTATAGCTTTTCAAGATAAATAACTGTCAGGAAGCCATCCTTTACTAAAAGAATGTTTCATCTGAAAGACACAGAACAATTTCTAGCTCTGTGAAGCCAGCACAATGGTGAAGACTGATTTTGAAGAACTGCATCTAATTTTCCATGATATTTGCATAAAGTACAAATTCAATACATTGATTAGGCAAAAGTACTGTCAGATAGATGAAAATACTAAACATCACCTCTATACATAAGGGCAATGTCAGCATTTCTTCCCAAATGTCTTGATGTTTGTTTTGAAAGCGAATTTCCAACATTTATGTAAAATAGCATGTTGATGTATATTGAATATATATTTCTTATAAAACACCATAATGGCGGTCTGTTTTCAAATTTTCATGCAGGCTTTCTTCACATTACTTTTATAAACCATTATGGAACACTGAATTTTGATTTAACCTTAAGAATTCCCTTGTACAATCCATAGGATAGAGTGGTAAATGGGGTATTCCACTTCATATAAGAAGGGGGAATGCACTAATGAGAATTAAAACTATGGTTCTGGAGAAAAAAAAATGTATTCAAATCTCTATTCTGCTATTTACTAATAGAATGACCTTGAGCTCTTTATTAAAGATTTTTAAGCCTCAGTTGCTTCACCAGAAAATGGAGATTAATAATAGTACATAGATTATTAAGTTGCATTAATTAAATATAATAATCCCTATAAAGGAAATAGCTCAGTGACTACTCAGTTCTCATCCACTGACCAATCCATCATACTCTCCTGTCTCCTGTACCTCCTACACTACATAAATTGATAGTACCCATCTAAATTGTTCTTGCCCAGCTCAAGAGTAAATATATATCTTGCATAGGTTTCCATGCCTTCAATAGCTACAGATTTTCATTTGATTATGATATATCAATTAGCTAGTTTCCTGTGAATATCTAATTGTTGAGTAGTAAATAGTTAAGGAAAGGCTCCAGATATGAAAAGTAGATATTTTGTTTTGGTGACATAACTTCTCTAATAACTACCTAAAATCATCCTTATTGTCTATCAGACAAATCCCTAAACCAATTTTTCAGTATTTATGTTTAGTCACAGCTTTATCCCCACTTTTATTTCTAGTCTGATCTACTGTAGTACTCCCACCTGTTGGATGATTCAGAGGGAGCACACGTCAGTATTTAAAAATAAGGAATGTGAACCAACCTGGTATAGGTTCTCTTACTATTGAGATATAAGAACTTGGGCAACTTATGTAGCCTCTTGGAACCTCAAATGCCTCATACTGGGTCCTACTTCAGTGAGCAACTGTTCAAATCAAAGGTGGTGTTTGTAAACTGCTTAGCACAGAGCAGGCAAACCATACACACTCAATAATTAGTTTCTACTTTGAGCTTTCCCTTACTTCTGCCAGTCCTGCCCATCACATGAGGCTGCCATACTCAGTGCTATGACCACCATTATCTGCTTCAGGAAGCCATTTCTGCACAGGCCTGGCAACTCTAAGCATCTGTCCTTCAGAAGATCGGTATCTGACTTGTAAAGCATTACACAGTCCTATATGGTTATTTAAATATTCCAACTGAACTTCTTCCCCCCCACCACACACACAAAAGAAACGTTTTTATTATGGACAATTTCAAAGATAAAGGTGTACAGAATAGTACAATGAGCCTCATACACCCATCATCAGAGAGCCCCACACCAACCCAGCCTCCCAAACTCCATCCACTGCTTCTCTCCCTCCAGGTTGTCTAGACCAAAGTCCCTGGCATGTACACATCTCAGGATCTCTATAAGGACTCCAAATAATAACATCATAATCACACTTCAAAAAATTAACAGTGACACCTTAAAGTCATCACCTGACCTTTTAGAGCTGAGTTTCCAATCAGTTGCCAAATTCTTACAAACACCAGGGATTCATTTTTCTTCTCCAGGGAACCCATACATCAGAGTTGCTTGATTCTTTTTTAAGTCTGTCCTCAGGTACTCCTGTGGTCTCCTGCTACTCACTTGTTTTTTTTTTTTTTTTAATTAGCAGCTTTTTGGTTATTTCCGTAAGTATAGAAATAAATGGCTTTTTAAAAAACACAGCCACTCATTTCTTGGAAACCTGACTTAAAATTATCCTCATAATAGGTAATCAATAAGTCAAGGCTGAGTGAAGAGAGAGAGTAAAGGGAAGAAGAGGGGAAAGAAGAAAGAGAAAAAGGAAAGAAGGGAAGGTGGGAGAAGGAGTATCAGGCAAGAAAGGGAAAAAGGAAAGGAAGGAATTTGTAATGCATGGTTTTTCCTGATGCTTGATGTGTGTCATTATTTATATATTGAAATATATACTGTTTTCCCCCTATGATTTCTCCTAAAAACCTTATTCAGAAGATTTGATTTTACCCTACCATCAAACTGTAACACAATTTAAACCTAATAGACCCTTTTAGCTTTATTTTCTTTTACATGTTACAAGTTAATATAACTTATTTTTTTTTCATGAGTTATTTACTATGGTTTAATTAATTAGCTCTTGTGGAGCAACGTGATTGTCAGTTGATAGTTTCCTAATGTGTAGATGTTCTGCAAAACATTTTATTTGAAATAGACTCACATTTACTTGCCTTCTTTTTATATTTTTTAAAGTTTATTTATTTATTTTGAGAGAAACAGAGAGGGTGCACGTGCAGGGGAGGGGCAGAGAGAGAGGGAGACAGAGAATCCCAAGCGGGCTCCACACTGTCAGTGTGTAGCTGATGAAGGGCTCAAACTGTGATGAAATGAAGAGTCAGACCCTCATTTTCCTTCATGATGGGCATAGGCGCCACGTAGGAATCTTACTACTGAAAGTAATAGGAACAATTCTAGATTGATGCATTTCATCTGTTCTACCACTATCAATTTTCAGAGAAGAGCAATAAAATGTCCTTATAAATTACTCTTTTGAAAGAAAGAAAATAAAAAAAAAATAATTTTGAGACAGTTATCCTACTGCTGTATCTGAATAATATCAAATACTTGATTAAAACATAGCCAACATAGGGGCACCCAAATGCCTCAGTCAGTTAAGCGTCTGACTCTAGATTTCCACTTGGGTCATGATCTCACTATTAGTGAGTTCAAGCCCCACATCGGGCTCTGTACTGACAGTGTGGAGCCTTCTTGGGATTCTCTCTCTCTCTCTCTCTCTCTCTCTCTCTCTGTCTGTCTCTCTCTCTCCCTCTCTCTGCCCCTGCTGTCTCTTTCTCTCAAAATAAATAAATAAAGTTAAAAAAAAATAGTCAAATATAGCCATCTCATTGTGTTTAAGCAGAACATTTTGGCGAGTAATTAAATTTCCCCTTTGCATCAGTGGATCTTTCAATTCAAAATGAGAGGACCGTTCTTCTTAGATTAGGAAAATATTTTTATATGTGAACACTTATTATTTTAGGACCAAAACTTAACAACTCTGAGTGCTTCTTTGTGTGGATATTGTGTTCCATTAAGAAATATAATTGCACATCAAAATGTATTACTTTTATATTTAACTCCTGTTTGTTAATCAAGCAACTGTCATATATTTAAACATTGACTCCACTTGGCACCAGAGAGCATGAGGCAATGTGTTCTAGATCTACTTTAATGATAGTGTCATGTCAGGGAATGTATGATTCTGTATAATATGGATAATGATATAAGTGAGAAATATGTAGGAGTGACACACATACTATTTTTATAATAAAAGTAATATGTAAATGTTTTAAGTACGATGTTACTTTGGTAGAAAACAGAAGGCATGTTTCAGAAGCAAGGCAATAGAATATCTCTAACTAGAATATAGTAGGTCCAACAGGGAATGTTAACCCCAGATCAAAAATAATCACTGAGTTGCTTCTCCTTGGATTTCTTTTATTTCCATCTGGACTGTCCCTCCCTCCAATCTTGCACTATTCAAATTATGCCTATTATTCAAGTTCCTATTCCTCAAGAACATTTTTGAGCATGTGCATAAAATGTAATAAGGACTCTGGAGTATCCTTGTTTATTTGGTGTTTTTCCAAGGCAGTTTCAATAGATTAAATTAAAATGTGTATCATTTTATGTTGAAACATTCCCCTCCAACTCCCCACCTCCTCCACCCAGGTTTACTAAAATAAATTGCACTATCTCACACTTTTAATCCTATGGCCTAATTAAGGGATTGCTACCCTGGTTAGAATATGAAGGATGCTCAGAGCAAATGGGCCTTTTTGTTTAAAATTTTATAATTAATTTCCTGTGAATAAAATTTTATAACATGGAAAACATTAGGTCTTACTGAAACACTAGCCAAGTATGGTAATTATGGAAAACACTAATAAATAAATCCTGTTCAGCCTCTATAATAAGGGTAATATTAAAGGTAGATAAGTTGCAAAATAAATGTTTCAATAATTCAACATTTGGAAATTTAAGATATTTTTATTTATTTATTTATTTATTTTTTTAATTTTTTTTCAACGTTTTTATTTATTTTTGGGACAGAGAGAGACAGAGCATGAACGGGGGAGGGGCAGAGAGAGAGGGAGACACAGAATCGGAAACAGGCTCCAGGCTCTGAGCCATCAGCCCAGAGCCCGACGCGGGGCTCGAACTCACGGACCGCGAGATCGTGACCTGGCTGAAGTCGGACGCTCAACCGACTGCGCCACCCAGGCGCCCCTATTTATTTATTTTTAACATTTATTTTATTTTTGAGAGAGAGAACATGAAGGGGAAGGGCAGAGAGAGAGGGAGACACAGAATCTGAGGCAGGCTCCATGCTCCAACCTGTCAGGACAGAGCCTTTCCTGGGAATCGAACCCACAAACCATGAGATCATGACCTAAGCCAAAGTCAGCTTTTCAACCAATTGAGCCACGCAGGTGCCCCTTTAAGATATCTTTTAAATGATACAGGTCATACAGCATAAAAGAACCCTGGATGAGGAATTGTGGATCTAGGGTTTTATTTTTCATTTTATTAATTAATTTTATATACACAGATGATCATGTAAAATAGATTATGGAGATTTATTTTTCACTTTTACCTTTATTTTTTCCCCTTTAGTTTGTTGTAACTTCTTCCTGTCCACTCATATCACATTACACCGTATTCCATGTTAACTTATGTATTCTTCATACATAATATGAATATATAACTACCTAAATGAATATTATGTATTCTCCAGGATTTTCTCCTGGAACACACACACATATATACACATGCATATATACAGACGCAAACTAAAGTATAAACTGTTTTACAACAAAAGAGGTGAGATCAAAATGTACACATTTTTCTATATCCTCCTTATCATACTCAATTTCATTTCTTAGAAATCCCTGAGTCATCTGGAATGTTTCTAAAATATTATTTTTTGTATTGATTGCAAAACTAATATTTTAGCTTTATAGTACATGCTTTTTTTCTACTGAAGCTCATTGACGCCACTCTTAGTTTTTCTACCCATATAAAATTAACATCCTTGCACATCAGTTTTTTTATGTACTAATAATTTTATTTTATACACATTTCCAGAAGTGGGATTGCTGAGTATATGGTTGTCTCTGACAACTACAGAGTTTGAGTAGTGTCTTTTCACATTTATTTGGCCATTAAGATTTGATCTTCTGTGAATGATCTATTCAATTCTTGGCTAGCTTTTTTGTTTGGCTTTTTCTTGAAAATTTGAAATGGCTCTCTGTACATTATAGATATCCACCATATTTCTGTCATTAGTATTGTAATGTTTAATATCTTTACTATGTTATATGATAATTTTAATATATTTTGCCATTTATAATATTAAATGTGTTACTATTTCTTTTCTTGTTTCTGTATTTCCCTCAGAGGTTGATTCTTTTCCTTATATTTTTAAAATGAAGAATTGATTGATTTTTGTTCTAAATTATTTTTAATACTTATTTCTTACATTTTACACACAAGTGTGTTAATCTTTTAGGAAATTTTTATATTGTTTAAATGGAAATTTACTTTACTTTGGGATAGCTTGTCAGTTTTACAAAGCCATTTATAAGCAAATTTCTCTATTAGCCACTAAACTGAAATATATCCTTTATTGTAGAAAAAATTCTTAACATCATCCTGTATTGCATTTTCTATTCTGTTCCATAAATTGTTTTTGTTTTTTAAATCTATTGATATGCTATTTTAATCTGAAATGCATTCTAATGTAATTTTTTAAATGTTTACTTGTAAGGTAAACCTCCAACATTATTATTCATAATTTCCTTGGCTTGTTCAGGTATTTATTTTTCCATAATATGTTTAAGAATTTTTTCCAATTAATAATATACACTGTTAGAACTCTACAACTAGAGTTGCATTAAATTTATATGTTGATTTTAGGGGCACCTCGGTGGCTCAGTTGGTTGAGCATCCAACTTCGGCTCAGGTCATGATCTCGTGGTTCGTGAGTTTGAGGCCTGCGTCGGGCTCTGTGCTGACAGCTCAGAGCCTGGAGCCTGCTTCAGATTCTGTGTCCCTCTCTCTCTGCCCCACCCCTGCTTGTGCTCTGTCTCTCTCTGTCTTTCAAAAATGAATAAATATAAAAAAAAATAAAAAAATTTATATTTTGATTTTAGAAAATGTGTATCTGTTATTAAATATTCCCATAAATGAAGACCATTTTACTTTTTGTAGTTTATCAGGTGCTGGCATTCTATGCTGGAGTTGTAAAAATTAATGGGAGAAAATTCTAAAGCTTTTCTATGATCTGGAATAATTTAAACATAGAAATTACCATTTCTTTAAATGTTTGATCTAATTCAGCTATAAAAATACCTGTTTGAGCCTTTTTGTGGAAGATCTCTAAACACATTTCCAATCTGTTTTAGATAATTGCACTGCTCAAACATCTTAGTCTTTGGCAATTTTAATTTTGATAAGAAATCATCATGTCTCTAGGTTTTAAATTTGTTGTCTTAGTTTTATATTATATTTTGTTATAATTTATATTTTAATCTTTCTTATTTCTGTGGTTATAGCTCCTTTCACATTTGCTTTCTTATATTCCTTTGCTTTTTCATTTTTTTCCCAAATTGGTTTTCTGAGAAGTTCAATATAATGCATTGATTTTTTGAAAAAAATCGGCATTATGTACAGAGTATTTTCCCAAATTCATTCATTTTATCTTTCTTTATTAATTCCTCTTCTGAGCTAATTATAGTATTTTGATATTTATTTTTCAATCACTTATGATGAGTAATGGATTCTTCTATATATTTTTTCTTCTTTAATAACAGAAGGACTTGAGACTGATTCTCTCACAAGCTGAGCTTTTTCTACCACCTATAGGTTTTAAGTAATAATTTCCCTCTTATTCTTTTCTAGATAATTATAATTTTATTGCCAATTTCTAGTGTGAATAAAATGTTACTTGCAGAGTATAGATTTGGGGGAAATTCAAGTTTTAATATTTACTTATAATGTTTTTAGGTGATTTAATATATTATGAGTGGATACACTGATATACTATACTATATTTGTATAAAATACCTCTTTAAAAAAAAGCAAGATATCTTTGGTGGTCAAATACATGACTGATTTTTGTAAATGTTCTATGGACATATTTTTTAAATATTCAAGGATGGTAAGACTCTATACATGTTTTAAATAAAAATCTCACACGACAAGTATCATCAAGTTATATTCTCTTTACTTATTTTATCGCTATATTGGTGGGTGCAGAGTTTATGCAATTGTTAATCTGTAAATTTGGAAGAGCCATCCTATTCCTTTGACAGCTACCTTGTCCTCCCTTAAGTTAATCTATGAATTTTAGTCTTCTATTTCCTTAGTGATTACCTTCCCATTTCTAGCAGTCATGCAAAGACATATATACAATTCTGCACCAGTTCTGTAGGTATTTATTTTATGTGAACATTGTTTTCACTATCATGTTACGTGTCACCAAAATTTACATTGATAGTATTATGACAAACACAAATTTTTCATTAATGTTGAACATTTTGACTGAATAGGCAATGGCATTCACAATGCCTGAGATTTCAACTTGGCCAGATTTAAGCTACAAGAAACTGATTTTAACTTTATAAAGAGAGTGCTATTATTGGAATTCACTGACTTTCTCTTGAAATCTCAGACGGCACAGGTATCAAACTGGCATCATTTATCACTTAACTCTTGAAGGTAAACAACTTAACAGTCAAGAGCTATCACTTCACTTTTCATAGGTACATACATACACACAACAATTTCAATTGGAACTGAAAATGAGTCTCTTTAATTTAGAAGAACCATGATCTGATCCAGCAGATTTGCTTCCTGTGGTTTTCATATTACTAAAGTTCCATAGTAGATGGTAAATGCCAGCAAACATATGCAACATTACATAATCATTCTTTAAATCGACTTTTTGAAAATGGGAAGTCAGTGCTAAATTTTCTATTAAATCTTCATTATTTAATTCACTGCTTCCAAAAAAGTTTATTGCAAAATTGGAAAAAAAACATACTACCAAACAACAAATGTATAGTTACAGGTTTATAAAGCCACTGAAACAAAATTGATCACATTATTCTACACACTCTGGAGACTGACTGCTCAGCATAATTATCCCCACTTATTCCAGGTAATCCTAATCTATCATTCCTGATGTTCATTCCCCCTGATTCTGCTGATTGCTAGCCTGCTAATTTTGTGCATTTCATAAACATTGGCCAAATGGGGCAGCAGCATCAAATCTTTCTCCCACTATCACTGGTGATCAGAGTTTTCTCTGTCCCTCATCTCATAGCACACCTCATGTTACCTTGTGTCTAAAGGAGGTCAAGAAAAAGAGGAATGTAATTCTGGGTTAGCCATTTCATATGACAAAGTATGAAGCTGGAAAGCTGTTTTAATGTAACTGTTAGTAATATTTTATTAAAGGAGGAAGAAAAGAAAGAAGTCAAGAAAATGAAAGACAAGAAGATTCAGGGTAAATGCTAAACTTGACAAGATGACAGGTCAACAACAATTGTGCAAGCAAACTTGTCCCAGCCAATGAGTTATGTACTCTATTATAGTACACAGCCTAAGCCTCTATGATCATATTTTTCAAATGGTATTATAAAAGTTTTCCTGACTTTCTCAGCAAGTACATGCTGAGTTTGCAGAAGAGAAGGAATGTCTTACTATTTTCTATAATCCTATCATCTATTACAAGTCTAGCAAAAATGATAGAGGAAAAGAATAAGTAGAGAGAAAGATGTGCACATGCATGGTATTTATAGATACTCAAGACCTTTAAATAAAAGCAAAAACGTTTACTTCAGTTCTATGGCACAAATATTCATTACCATCATTTATGAGGACCTTGTGCTATCTATAGATATCCACAAGGTATATCCAAGTAACTAGTATATATTGTCAGTAACATGTCACTGAAAACTGGCACTACATTGTATTTAATGTGTGCTTATGTGCACTTAATCTTTTGTTTTAATATATCATCGTATCATACAACGATATGCCCAAAGCACTAACAAAATTTTCTATGCTTGATCTTCTGAAGTACAGAAGTTTCTATAAAGCACTCCCAGTCTTTATTACATAAATGCCACACACATTTAAAAGACAAATAGCCATTTTCAAGACAAAATTTTGTCTTTTTCAAGAATGTTTGTGAAAACTACAATATAACCATGTACTAGTTCTGCTTCTGCTCTTTTAAGAAATAAACTTCTGCCTGACTAGTTTGATAGTAATTGCTAGAAAGAATATAGCATCACTTCCAGACTGTCTGTATTGAACTAATATTTTTTCCTGCTTTTATCTTCAGCAGTATCTTTTATAGTCACTGAATAAATGCAGTACATCTACACGTACTGTCTAGAAAAGGCAGAAACCCATTTTTTTTGTCTTTTCACAATTTTAAGTTGACTTAGGAAGAGACATGTTTTCTTTGATGTTCTGTTCCCTACTATGCCCTCTATTTAAGACCCACTAAAAGCAGAGAAAGGAGATCAAACATTCAACAAAATAAAGGCCTCTTCTTCAATTAAACAAAGCTTTGCTTTTTAATGTTAGACGTCCCTTTGTAAATAATATAATTTTGTAGCCACTGAAAAAGCAACAGAGTATAAAAAAACATATTTTAAGGGACACCTGGGTGACTCAGTTGGTTGAGCATCCACCATCGGCTGAGGTCATGATCTCATGGTTTGTGAGTTCAAGCCTGGAATCAGGCTCTGTATTGACAGCTCAGAGCCTGAAGCCTGCTTCGGATTCTGTCTCCCACTCTCTCTCTGTTCCTCCCCTGCTCACCCTCTATCTCTCTCTCAAAAATAAATAAACATTAAGCAAAACTAAAAAAAACAAATTTTAAAACATTATAAGTTGTCTATAACCGATCGGGCAAAACATTCTAAAATGCAACGTAGCTAGTTCAGTCTATGCCAGGGTTGATCCTTACAATCCTCAAAGAGTAAACATTTATTCCACAAGCAAAGATGATTCATAGTTTTTCTTCAAATAATATGAGCTATTAAACTTTATCTGGCATTAATATGCTTCCCCAATTTCCATGGTATTATTTCCTCTTTATATAAATTTAGTTTTAAAATTCAACAGTATGGAGGCTTGTGTGTCTTGTGGGAAAATGCATTATTGGGAAAATGTAATACAAGCTGCATCTTTAGGTAGTGAAACAAAAACATTATATTCATCTCCATTTCAGTTAACACTAGGGTGGCTGTTCGGTAGTCTACCTTGTAACAGAGTTGATCACACTGAGTGACCAGCTAATGTCAAGGGAAAGGAAAGGAAATGACTGGGTCACTGTTGGCCACCAAAGGCAGAAAGAACAAAAAAATTTTCTTAGAGGCTACTCATGTTTTGAATGAAAATGCAAAACAAAGCATATACAAAGAAGTGAAGACAAAAGCTTGTGCATGCTATCACACTAAAATTTTTCGGATGCTTATGAAGGGTAACAGAATATCCTACCCCTAAGTACAACACTTTCACATAAGGAATACTTTGAGCTGAAAGTAATTGAGAATCAGATATGAGAAAAACTCTCACATCTCCCCCTATTTGCCTAAAAGCAGGATATAAACTTGTGAAACCATCCTCACTCCTCTCTCTACCAGCAAGGATGGGAGTTAATCAATCACTGGAAATCACTCTAGGAACTTATGAGTCCACAGACAGCACTAGAGGAATCTACATAACAAACCTTGCTAAAACGAGCCCTTATCTACCATTAATGTCCCCATATATTTGCTGTCCCCAGAAATTCAAAATCCTTTTCCTTTGTCTTGTCTGTACAAAATGACTGTTCTTTCTTTAAGATGCTATATAAGCCCAAGTTCTAACTATCTCTTTAAGTTACTCATCCCTGAGTACTCCCAACTTCTATACAGATGCAGGTTGTTAATAAACCTGTTTGTTTTTCTCTAGGTAATCTGTCTTTTGCTAGTCTAATTTTCAGGGTACCAGCCAATTAACCTAAAACAGGGGAAAAAGAAAATATTTCCTCCGCTGAACCTAGCAAATCCAATAGCAGGGGTGCCAGCAAAACAGGTTTAGACAGAAGAGATGATTTTTCCCATAGACTTTTAATGAGTTAACATAGCCAAGTTGGTGAAACGAGAATACAAAAGGCAAACAGATTCATAGCAAGAATATACACAGATTAGTACACAGAATAGACACAGAAAGAACTAAATAGACAGGCATACCTTTTTATATTGTGCTTCCCATTATTTTGCTTGGCAGATTTTTCATTTTTTTACAAACTGAACATTTGTGGCAACCCTGCATTGAACAAGTCTATCAAATACCATTTTCCCAGCATCATTTGGTCACTTTGTGTCTGTGTTTTGGTAAAGCTCCCAATACTTCCAACTTTTTCATTATTATTATATTTATTATGGTCATCTGTGATCAGTGATCTTCAATGCTACTACTTTAATAGTTCTGGGGTACCACAAGTTACACCTACATAGGACAGTGAACTTAATTTATAAATGCTGTATGTTCTGACTGCTCCACTGACTGATCAGCTGTTTCCCTGTCTCTCTCCTTCTCCTCAGCCCTATTTCCTGAGACACAATATTGAAACCAATTAATAACCCTACAATGACTTCCAAGGGTTCAAGTGAAAGAAAGAGTCACATTTCTCTCACTTTACATGAGAAGCTAGAAATGATTAAGCTTATTGAAGGAGGCATTCAGAAGCTGAGGTATGCTGAAAGCTGGGCCTCCTGAGCTAAACAGTTAGCCAAGTTGCAAATGCAAAAGGAAAAGTTCTTGAAGGA
This sequence comes from Herpailurus yagouaroundi, assembly GCF_014898765.1. Taxonomy (NCBI): domain Eukaryota; kingdom Metazoa; phylum Chordata; class Mammalia; order Carnivora; family Felidae; genus Herpailurus; species Herpailurus yagouaroundi. Next base: position 68,124,879 of record NW_024412400.1, on the reverse strand, counting down.
AATTAACAGCATTTACTCTAATGGACAGACAAATTATAAGAAATGAAACAGCCTTATTCCTGACATGGAGAAAGTTTGAGTGGTCTGTCTAGAAGATCAAACCATCCATAACATCCCTTAAACCAGAGTAAATCCAGAGTAAAACCTTCAATCTCTTCAATTCTATGAAGACTAGAGGAAACTGCAGAAGAAAAGTTTGAAGCTAACAGAAGTTGGTTCATAAGGCTTAAGGAAAGAAGCCCTGTTTGTAACAAAAGTGCAAGGGAAAGCAGCAAGTGCTGATGTAGAAGCTGCAGCAATTTATCCAAAAGATCTAGCTAAGATCATTAATGAAGCTGGCTACACTAAAGAATAGATTTTCAATGTAGACAAAACAGCTTTCTCTTGGAAGAAGACACCAACTAGGACTTTCATAGCTAGAGAGGAGAAGTCAATGCCTGGCTTCAAAGGATGGGTTGACTCTTAGCAGCTAATGCAGCAAGTAGCTGTCATTTGAAGTCAATGCTCATTGACTATTCCAAAAAATCCTAAGGCCCTTAATTTTTTTTCTAAATCTGCTCTGCCTGTGCTCTATAAATGGAAAAACAAAGCTTAGATGACAATACATCTGTTTACAACACGGTTTACTAAGAATTTTAAGCCCACTCTTGAGACCTACTTCTCAGGAAAAAAAGACTGCTTTCAAAATATCACTGCTTATTGACAATGTGCTTGGTCACCCAAGAGCTCTGATGGAGATGAACAATGAGATTAATATAGTTTTGATGCCTGCTAACATAATATTCATTTTGCAGCCCATGGATCAAGGAGTAATTTTGACTTTCAAGTCTTATTATTTAAGAAATATATTTCATGAAGCTATATAATTGCCATGAATAGTGATTTCTCAGATAGATATGAGCAAAGTTAGTTGAAAACTTTCTGGAAAAAATTGACTATTCTAGATGTCATTAAGAACATTTGCGATTTGTGGGAAGAGGTAAAAATATCAATATTAAAAGGAGTTTGGAAGAAGTGGATTCCAACCCTCATAAATGACTTTAAGAGGTTCAAGACTTCAGTGGGGACATTAACTGGAGATGTGGTAAAAATACTAAGAGACCTAGAAGTAGATGTGGAGCCTGAAGATGTGACTGAATTGCTACAATCTCATGATAAGACTTGAATGGCTAAAGAGTTGCTTCCTATGGATGAGCAAAGAAAGTGGCTTCATGAGATGGAATTTACTCTGGTGAAGATTCTGGGAAGGTTATTGAAATGACAACAAAGGATTTAGAATATTACATACACTTAATTGATAAAGGCATGGCAGGTTTAAAGAAGATCGACTCCAATTTTAAAAGAATTTCTACAGGGGGTTAAAATGCTATCAAACAGTATTGCATGTTACTGAGAAACTGTTCACAATGTGAACTGAGACTGTTCATTGATGTCCAACTTTAAGAAATTATCACAGCCACCCCAACCTTCAGCAACCACGACCCTGATCAGTCAACAGCCATCAACACTGAGGCAAGACACTCCACCACCAAAAAGATTATGACTTGTTGAAAGATTATATAATGGTTAGCATTTTTTAGCAATAAAGGATTTTTTAATTAAAGTATGTACAATTTTAGACATAATATATTGCACATTTAATAGACTATAGTATAGTGTAAACATAACTTTTATATGTACTGGAAATAAAAAAAATCATTTGACTTGCTTTATGATGGTATTTGCTTTATTATAGTAGTCTCGAACCAATGTATATTTTATTTACATTTATTATATATACATATATGTATATGTGTAGAATACACATGTATTAAACATAAGTATTATGTTTAATACATATGTATTAAACATAAGTATATATAAAGCTCTGAAGTTCTGTAACATCATTCAATCCACCTATATATATATCAACCTATCTCTATATATTAAATTTATATGTATAAATATAATACACATATAAAATACTATACTTAGTTGCAATATTTATGTGTACATTTGTGTTTGTGCATGTATCATCAGTGTGTGAGTGTACATATCCGGTTTTTCTTACTTTTCTACCCACTTTTCCTTCTCATTTTCTTGCCTTTCCTCTTTTGAATCATAAACTGAATAGTTAAAGACCTAGGTAGATTTAATGGGTATAAAACGGAGGTGGCTGAGGTACATTGCTCCGTGTCTAAACATGTTGGAAAGGTCGGCAGAGCTAATCTAGGAAAAATGACAATGGCTCTGCTCCTCTACTCAGCTGTGAATAATACTGGGCATCATTCCCAAATGGCAGTTCTTTCTACTCCCCCTGAGTACAGTTAGCCACACATGCTAAAATAATTTTTCCTTCATTCAGTGGCCATATTAGGTTGGACAATTCATCATCATTCTAATGCAACATGTCAGGCATTCCAAAACTCATTGGCATACCCAGCATTAAACTGTCATGTCATATCCCAACCTCCTGTCCTCAAACTAAGGGGAGAGATGCATGGATCAGAAAGGATGAAAAAGGGATTTGTCAAGGTTAGGTAATACAGAGCTCTCCTTCCTAAAGGAGGAGGAAACGAGCTGGAACATGCCATCCTGGCTGTCCTGGCTGGAGACCACCACTTGGAAATGAAGTCCAAGCTGAGAGGGTAAATCCTGGCTAGCAAAGCCAGTCAGCTGCAAACGTTACTTCCTTATGGAGAATTCAGCTTCCAAAGAAGGTATCATAGCAGAATGATTAAGAGTATAGATTTGGAATCAGACTGGTCATGTTCATATCCTCAGCTCGAAAACATTGGGCAAGCTACTGTAGCTTTCTCTACCTCAGAAAAGTAGGAATAGTAGTATCAGTACCAACCTTACTAGGACTGTTGTGCATATTAAACAGTTTAACATTTGTAGGTATTTGAAATATATTAAGTACCATATAAGTGATAAAGTGAAGAAATACACTGACAAGTTCAAGTGCATCCTTTCTGAAGAAAATCAGATTAAAAGTCTATTTAGTCCCTTACATCCTCTAAAGCTTCTACTCTGCCATTCCCTTTAGCAATAGTTTTGCAAAAATGTTTTTTTAAATAAGCACCTTCAATTGAATAACTAGCTAGCTATGTAAAGCAATGATGCTTAAGTGAGAAAGAGACACACAACAGATGGTAAGGAGCATACAAAAGGAAATTAGAGAACAAATTTAAAAGAATATGGTTATTTAAAGAACTAGAAAAAAAAACTAAGTGGAGTTCTGTTTGTAAAGAAATACTGTAATGAAAAAAATGTCTGAAATGATTTAGATTTAGTTTCAAGCTTTATTAAAGTGTTTTATTTTCTATATGGAGAATCTTAAGCTGAGAAGTTAAAATATTCGGAAGGACTTATGGTTATGAGTGATTAATATTAAAATAAGAAACAATCTGGGGTTTTGACACTATTTGCCATAGGAAAACCATATTACTTAATACACTTGTGGAAAAACATTAAATGGTTGGGATACATTTAGCTACTGATGGTGGGGTGGGAAGAGCCTTATAAGTTAAAGTGCAAGCATACTGGTACAGTAACCAGATTAGGCTCAAGATAAAGTCATTAACACTGAATCCCATATCAACAAACCAGAACTTAAATTTTCTGTGTTCAGTTGTCCCAGAAAAGGAAGGCCTAGGTGAACCAATCAGTGCTTGCCTACTCAGCATATGTTACATGACCCAGTTGCAAGACTTCCTTTCACTGCATATAAACGAAGGTACTTTGGCTTTAATCAATCAGCAAATGCCCCTATAACTTCCCTATTCCTGCTCAATTTGGTTTGGCTCAATTTCCTTTGCCTTGTGTAGCTCTTCAGAACTCCTTTCTGCTAGAATGATGCTGCCCAATACACGAATCACTGAATAAAAGCCTACTGGGTCAGGAAAATGTTGATTTTTTTTTCCCCATGGAGGATTGACAGTACAACTTGGATTTAGCTCTTATTTCTCATTTTTAGTTTCAGATTTCTTTTTTTAGGAAGATGTTTTCATTCACTTTGGACATAAAGTTCTCTTCTAGCTGACATTTGATTAATTTGCTTGTAAAAGGGATAGATAGAACCTGGAAATCAATAGTAAATTGGGTGCCATATCTTCAATACATTCACTATAGTACACCATATACATTACAACACATACAGTAATATTTAATTGTTATCAACTATGATATGTTATTCCTCAGTCAGTGGTCTGTTTGTATAGTCATTGCTTTCAAAATGTTGGTAAGGAGCACATGCATCCTGGGATGGAGGAAAGACATGCACTAGAGACTAGAGGTTAAAGATGTGGTCCCCAGTGCTCAAGGACTGAGCACTTGATTTCCAAAAGAAATCAAAACATTGTGTTACTAGAAAAAAGAAAGAAAGAAAGAAAGAAAGAAAGAAAGAAAGAAAGAAAGAAAGAAAGAAACAAAGAAAGAAAGAAAGAAAGAAAGAAAGAAAGAAAGAAAGAAAGAGAGTGTTATGAGAGCACAGGACGAGTTTACCTAATTCTGACTGGGAGTGGATGAGAGGTTTCAAATGGTTTTCCATATGGAGGAAGTGATATCTGTGCTATGTTTTTAAGCATTAGTAGAAACCGGCCTGGGAAAGACCATGAAGAAGGGTTTAGTAGCCAATAAGAGTTAAGAACAAAGTACTAGCATGATGTAGGGGTAGCATGATCTGGTGAGAAATCAGGTTGAAGAAGTTTTGCTAAGTAGTCTGGAATTTAAATTTGCCTATTTAGAGGTAATGGGAACCTTTCAGAATAATGATCTGTTTTGTACTTTAAGAAAAGGAACAGTGCGCAAATAAGTTTGAAGGAAAGAAGTTCTCTTTAGTAATTTGGATAAGATGGTGAGTGCCTGAATTATGACAATAACAAAAAAAAATGGCAGAAGGAAATAGAGTAGAATTCATTAGGGCAATCAAAGTCATTAGATGTGGTAACTCACTGGATGTAGATTAAATTTAATACTAGCTCTTTCTGACTTCCATTACTAGGAAAGTCATTATTACCATCGCTAATAAAGGAAGTGGAAAAAGAGGAAGAGACTGAATCCAGGGTTTCAGAAACTGATTACCATGAGAATCCTGAAATAGCTAAGAGGAAATGTTTGATAAGTATGTTTGGAATATGCAGTTTTAGGCAGTGAGATTTCTTTTATTCTCCTCATATAATTTATGGAAATAATTTCTTCCTCTTATAAATTATAGGAAAATAATTTCTGTTGTTCTATATATTTATTGTTGGTACACAAAATATATTATGGTCTTTCACTTGAAGAGAGAATGGTATTGCTTAAACGAAAAATTAAAATTAGTCAACTAAGTCATTGCGAAGATTTCATCTTATTGGACTCATGATATGTCAGTCATCATGTTTTTGAAAATAAATTAGGGACTAGCAGCATTCCTCAGGCTAAAATCAGTTTACAGTTGTGGCACACTAGAGGAGTAACCTTTTCCAATATTCAAAGCCCACTGAGTCATTTAAAATAATAAATGATGAAACTGGGGTGCCTGGGTGGCTCAGTAGGTTGAGCATCCGACTTTGGCTCAGGTCATGATCTCGCAATTCATGAATTCGAGCCCTGCACCGGGCTCTATGCTGACAGCTCAGAGCCTGGAGCCTGTTTTGGATTCTGTGTCTCCCTCTCTCTGCTCTTTCCCTGCTCATGCTCTGTATCTGTCTCAAAAATTAATAAACATTAAAAAAAACTTTTATTAAATAAAATAAAATAATAAATGATGAAACTAAGCGTAAGCAAAAATAAAAGCAGCTGAATATAGCTAGTTTTGAACAAATTAATGGTGATAAGAGTTTGGAGAGGGTAAGAAGAATGCTGAAAATCTTTAAGCAGGACAGAAACACAGTCTCTAAGCCAATGTGCAGCCGGATTTTGGAAAGCAGTGGTGCAAAATTCATTCACATCCATGCCTACGCATTCACTATTAGCTTAACTTATGTTACTTTTCCTGCAGTCTACTGGGAATGGCAACCTTGCTTCTGGTGGACTAAGGGAAAAAGAGATTTTTTACTCCCACACATAGAATAAGATCTACAGACTATAGTGCTAAAGCAGTGAGTCTATCAATTACCTGGGCCAGAGAACTAGGAAATAAAGTACATAATCAGCTGAGAGTAAAGCTAAAACTTAGAGGTGATAGTGAACAACTTAGAGTAAAGTGAAAGCCTAGGAGAAAGGCAGGGCCATCTGTGATTCTGGATCTGTGAATGCATGGGGTAGACCTAACTGAAATTTCATTCATTCATCCATTCATTTAAATAACTACTGAATGCTTACAGTGTGCTTGTTGCTTATGCAAGCAGATGGAGTTACTATAGTGGAAGAGGCACACAACCCCTGCCCTTTGGAAGCTTTCAAACCTTACTTACATGTTATATTTAAATATAACAACTGGCACAGTTTGAAAAATTTAGATAGAAGTAAAACACGGTGCCAAGATGTGCTAGCAAGATGCACTTCCTACATCACTCTAAGATTGACTGCATTTGAAATATCAGAAAAAAGGACAAGATGGAGGCTGTAAATAAGAATATTCCCAAAATAAAAATCTTTGGTATTTTCTCCCTGGTATCTAAATGGACTCTTCCAAAGATAGAGCAAAAAAAGCACAAGGTGGTAATCAGGAAGTACTAAAAAGTCATTTGAAAATATAACATCATTTTTGTTAAATACACATTAGTTTTGAAAATATACAATTAAGATAAAAATACAAGAAAAATATATACTTAAGATTAAATATGAGAAAACAGTAACAATTTTTATAAGAATATTGTGAGAATAAACTTCATGACATTTGAAAGTACCCAAAACCTTGTGGGGAAGGAGGTGGGGGAGACATCTTTTAAGAAGTTATTTACGGGGAATCTGTAGAGCTGGGACCCTCATACAATACAGATGACAGAAATTCATATAATCGATCTTAAGAGCAATTTGGCTTTATTCATCAAGTGTAATAAAAATGTATGTATACCCTTTGATCCAGCTGTTGCATTTTTATGCCAAAAAATGGAAAGTAGACAAAGATGTTCACTGTAGGTTTATGATAATTAACACGGCAAACAAAAACATCCAATAATAGGGGGGAAATTAAGCAAATAATGAAATCACATGATAGGGAATTATGCTATCTATAAAAAGTCATATCACCACAGAAAATGAAATGTTAAGTGAAAATTACTTAACCCTCTTTCACTTATGTGTGAGCATAAACAAATGTGATTAGTAGAGAATAATTAAATGGAAATACTTCAAAATGTAAATTTGGGGGTGGCTAATCTGAGCTCAAGGATCATGTGTTATTATGTTTCTTTCATTTTGTAATGTCTAAATTTTTGGCAGTGAGCACATGCTAATTTTATATTAGAAAATATGATTATATATTGAATAATTTGATATTAAAATACTTTTTAAGTTAGAATATCAGACAATACATGGCTAAAGATAGAAAGTGGGGAAAATCAATTAAAAATAGAAAATAAATATACAAGCTTACAGGATTTTGTAAGTGTTGGCATGAAATAACAATACACACTAAAATATTAAAAAGTAAAAGGTTATTGAACAATTTTATCCCATAAAAAGAGAAATTTTATTTAAAATGCTTTCAATTGTAAAGCTGCTAGCCAGTTAAGATATTTCGTTTGGCTTAAGAGATTCTCTGCTAAAGGAGCAACTTTTTTTCTTTTCTGCAAAACTTCACAAAGAAAACACTTAAGTCACATTTATATTTAAATGCAACACTGAAATCAGGATTCTATGTGACTCCTAAAAACAGATAATGAGATGTTGAAAATATAACCTGCTTTTTCTTCAGACATTTCTAACTACAGTTCAACTTGTCTCCTGCTAGATGAAGCATAACCCCAGAGAGCAAAGCCACACTTGAGATGGGAACTCTTCTACCTTCAATGTCATTCAAAGGAGGCCTCAGAGAAAGTTCCGTGTTCTTTTGGCAGCGGTCACCTCTACTTTTATCTTCAGAGCTAAAAAGGAGTATTAGGAGGTCCTGCTGACCCATGCAATTCCCCTTTCAAAGGCAAAACGATTATATAGTATCTGACATGATGCTTCACCTAAAACTATTTGTTGAAGGAGTCCTTAAAATGTAAATCTAGGATGTCCAGATGTAAATATGCACTGAATTACAGTTAATCTCAGTTCTGAGCTTCCAATGATAAAACAAATAGATCCTATTTTTGAGATGCATAAATCAGTTTGCCTAAGGTTTACATCTGGATACTACCTAATTACTAAAGCTCACTGTATTTTTTATGCAAAAAATAATGGTGACATTATGAAAATCTCTGGAGTCTGGGAGAAAAAAAGATTGGCTCTTAAAATTTAATAAAACCTGGGAATACTCTAGGCTAAAAGCAGGTTTCCTGTCAGCATGACCAAAAGTTCCAGGCTAGAGAGATGGGAAGTTCTTTTGTTTAATTTTTTTTCTCCTTCATCATGTTTGTCTTTCATGAAACTCCCCTGAAACACTGTCACGTTGAGGCAAAAGGAAGGAACTCAAGCATGGGAAAATGTTCCTGACTGTATTATGGAATTATATGAGTATATCAATCCTATAAATATGTAGGTACACTTCATATATGTGTATATGTGTAGATTTATTTATACATATATAGCTCACATATCTGATTTTATGTTCCAGCTGCAAATAGTTGCAAACTTATTACACGAAATACCGTACAGGTCCAAATACTTCTGTTACAGATAAAGGTTACCAGGTATGAAGTGACATATAAGAAAAGTATACTTTTGAAGCATAACAGTATTAAAAAGGATAAGGTATAAAAAAGACTTCGCTTTTCAAAATTATACATAATTATAGGTCTCTAACTAGGAAAACTATTAGCTAAAGTTTAAAACTTACCTTGAGAACAAGTTTCTCATACCCTTGCTAGAAATGAAGCCTTGGGGTCGGCTCCAAAGCATATTCTATTTTAGTGTTATTCAGAGTGTGTTCTGTGAACGTTTTAGTTTTGATCCATGGTTAAATAAATACAGAAATTGAGAGGAAATGATTGAAAACTTCAACAACAATTTTACACATAATTTTATTTTCATTGGATCTAATAATAAAAAGTCTTAAATAACCTGCCACTTCTCTACAGGAGCTTCCAGAAGTCAGCTCCCACATAAACCACCTGAATTCATATATTTGCCTCAAGTTCTGTTCCTGATACTGGACAGTTGGTTTGGTCTACTCTTACAACACTGGCATCTATAACGATGCCGGACATACAGGAGCTGTTCTATAAAAATTAATTAAGTAGTGTTTACTTTATTAAATTTTGGATAACCTTGGACAATTCAGTCCACTTCCCTGTGCCTCGGATTCCATATATATATGGATGAGTTTCCTCATCTACCCAAGTGCCCTGACAGGGTTTTTTTATACCCCCTCCAAAAATAAAGGTCCTACTAAAGATTTTCAGCAAAGGAATCAAGGTCCTTAACACACTAACGTAGGTCCTTGAATCACAAAGACCTCCTTCTTTAAAATGTACAGCCAAACAGGTGTGCCTGAGTGGTTCAGTAGGTTAAGTGTCCAACTCTTGATTTCGGCTTGGGTCATGATCTCACAGTTCTTGAGATATGCACTCTACTGCACTGACAGCACAGAGCCTGCTTGGGATTCTCTCCCTCTCTCTCTTTCCCTCCCCCATGCACATGCTTTCCCTCTCTCTCTCTCTCAAAAGAGATAAATAAACATTTAAAAAAAATAAATTAAAATGTACAGCAAAACAAACTTCCTCCCAGAAATGTCTTCTTAAAAGAAAGAAAATTAAACAGGAAACAAGACCACCTTAGAAGTCTCCATTTCATTTGCAACCTTCTTCATTTATCTCCTCACTCTGTGAATGAGGGGTTGTCCCACGATTCCATCTTCAGGTCTTTTTTGTACCCACTGCCTAGGTGATATTATCCAGGCTTATGGAATATATTGATCATTCCTAAATTTTTATTTCTTACCCCAACTTCTCTCATAAACTTGAGATGGAAATATCCAACTTCATGCTCAACATCTCCAATTGAGCGACATCTCCATAACAAGGGCCTGAAAATCAGTATGACCAGAGCTCCTGAACAAGCAACTCTTGAGCAAATATGCTCTTTCCACAGACCTTCCCATTTTGGATTTGTGGGCATTCCACCCTCCCAGTTGCTTCAACACTGGTATTGTGCACCTGGATTTTTATGATAGCCTTATAATTTGTCTCTCTGGGGCTATTCTCCTTGCCCAGCTGGTCTCTTCTCTAATAAGTAGTCAGAGTAACATTCTTAAAACCTATCACATCACTCTATCCCAAAGTATCTAATAGCTGCTCCTTTCATTTAATGTTAAAGTCTAAGTCCTCCAAATGTCTATATTTTCCATCCTTTTCACCTCTTTGACTTCATCACCTTAATGTTCACATGGCACCACTCAGAGCTCTGCAATTCCTTTAACACATCAAATATGCTCCCAACCTAGGGCATTGCTTGAAACACTCTTCAGTTATTATTTAGTCTGTGTTCAAATATCATCTATCATTTGGGCCTTCACATACCATCTTATATGAAAAATTACCCCACACCTTGTCTCACCACCTGATCACCCCAAAATGCCTATCTTTTTTCACAACTTGTCTTTTGTATAACTTTTTACAATATGACATATATTTACTCATTTATTTGTTTATTGTCTGTCTTCTCCTACTAGAATGACAATGCTATGAAATCAGGGAATTGTTTTATTTACTGCCCCTCCCCCTACCAGCAACTAGAATAGTACCTGGCACCCAGTAAGTTTTCCAAAATATATTTTATTTTATTTTATTATTTTTTTTAACGTTTATTTATTTTTGGGACAGAGAGAGACAGAGCATGAACGGGGGAGGGGCAGAGAGAGAGGGAGACACAGAATCGGAAACAGGCTCCAGGCTCTGAGCCATCAGCCCAGCGCCTGACGCGGGGCTCGAACTCACGGACCGCGAGATCGTGACCTGGCTGAAGTCGGACGCTTAACCGACTGCGCCACCCAGGCGCCCCTCCAAAATATATTTTAAATAAATCATGTGTGAAGGGGAGAAATCATCTGACTCTCTTCGGTAATTGTCCTTCAAATTAACCACCATTACTAGCATAAATCAATATTCCATGCAGCATTTACCTGTCCACATATACACTGTAACTATATATCAAAGGAGAAGAAATTTTAAAATGTTTTTTTTTTTCAACGTTTATTTATTTTTTTTGGGACAGAGAGAGACAGAGCATGAACGGGGGAGGGGCAGAGAAAGAGGGAGACACAGAATCGGAAACAGGCTCCAGGCTCTGAGCCATCAGCCCAGAGCCCGACGCGGGGCTCGAACTCACGGACCGCGAGATCGTGACCTGGCTGAAGTCGGACGCTTAACCGACTGCGCCACCCAGGCGCCCCAAAGGAGAAGAAATTTTAAATTATTATATGATTTGGGAATTACAGAGTCTTAAACAGAGACAGAGAATTAGAAAGCAAAGTTCCACTTCACTCAAAAAATTAGAGACAAATATTGTTTAAATGGTGACTCCAATTAAGCTTTACTCTTATACAGTGACAACTTCTTAAATTTTAAATGTTTCCCATATCGGTATGTTTGAGGGAAAAGCTTCATTATTAAATAATTATATGCCCTTAATATTATAATATCTCAGACTTACAAGGATGTGTGCTCCCATAAATAGAAAAATATCTGAACAAGTTAAACTAAACAAGATTTTTGAAAGCATATGCAATAATTACATTGTAAATACACATTGACTAAATCACAATAATTAATTTCCTGGTTAAAAAAACTCATCTAAAATCTGCATAATAAATTCCTTATTAATATTGAGTCCACCTATGTAAAAGTTAACCCAATTCCAACTCGATATTTATAAGGGCAAGTATGTTTTAAAATATTCAAAGAGATTTTCACTTGGACTTTTTTTCCTGCCACATCATTTCTAAGTTGCTGTAGGCTACCTTTCACTAACAGTTGATGTGACAGATTGCTGTAATTTTCAAATTGCTAAATACTTCTGTCAAGCCCCTTAAGGCATTTTCAGAATTTAGTTCTTGGATTTGTTGGGATGATTTCCAGGCTCTCCTTTTTGATGGGGATGAGGTGAGCAACAGCTTGAAACTATGATTCATTTCTGTTTGAGTTTCTGTCAGATACGTGCAGAAAAGAGAAAATGACTAATCACCTGCTAAAAATGGCAACAGATGCCATAAGCAAAATTTCATTCATCCTGTTAACTTTGGTTCTGATGTAAAAATCATTTAATTAAAAGTCTTAGTTAAAATATTTTTTTTTCAAATTTTTTTTTTCAACACTTATTTATTTTTGGGACAGAGAGAGACAGAGCATGAACGGGGGAGGGGCAGAGAGAGAGGGAGACACAGAATCGGAAACAGGCTCCAGGCTCCGAGCCATCAGCCCAGAGCCTGACGCGGGGCTCGAACTCACGGACCGCGAGATCGTGACCTGGCTGAAGTCAGACGCTTAACCGACTGCGCCACCCAGGCGCCCCTAAAATATCATTTTTTAAAAAATAACATCTGCTTCTAAAATATGAGGTAATGAATTTTATGCTCAATATTTTAAAGTGCTTTACAATGATGTTCTTCTGTATTTAAGTTTATACATACCAACACACAGATCCATAGAGATCTATTTTGCAGTCCCATAGGAGTATACATGTAATATATATGCTTTGAACTAAGGGCTAATAATTTATACACAAATTAAGCATTTTTGTCTTTGAAAAGTCCTCATTGTGTTATGGTTACCACATCTGGTAATATGAAACAGTCACTAATATTTTTATTTAATGTTTTCTACCTTTGGCATTCTTTTCTTTAATTTTTTTAATGTTTATTTACTCATTGTGAGAGAGAGAGAGAGAGAGAGAGACAGAGCACAAGCAGGGGAAGGGCAGACAGAGAAGGAGACAATTCCAAGCAGCTCCATGCTGTCAGCCCGTACATTGTACATTCCAAGCAGGAACTCCAATCCCACAAACTGTGAGATCATGATCTGGGCCAAAATCAAGAGTCAGAAACTTAACCGACTGAGCCACACAGGAGCCCCTATCTTTGGTATTTTAAGTAAATTTTTGTTCAATGTTCCTTTGACTTTCTATCTGGAAAAACAGGAAAAACAGATCAATTTTGTGATTCAAAGCAGCACATTGATAAAATAGCAGATTCCAAAAGTCTTCCCAAGCCAAGCAGTGGTCAATGGAGTTTCCCCTCCCTCCACCCCCATAAAGTACTTTTGGAGACTTTGGTCACAATCCTTGAAGTAGATGGCATAGAGTGGAACTGGATAAGGACAGGGGAGAGACAGATATGGAAAGAAAAGAGAGAAGAAGGGATAATGGCAAGACTTTCTTATCTATCACCTATGTCAAAGCAAGGAGGCTGTAATAGTATTTCATGAGTCAATGACTATGTAAAGTATTCATAAAGACCATCATCCTTTTTGGCCTGAAAGTAGGGCTAATGCTGGACTGGCTATCTCTCCTCTTTTCCAACTATTACACAAGCTTAAGAGCCCATGTGGAAGAAAAGCTGTGATCTCATTGAGAAAAAAAAAAAAAAAAAGCCTGTAAAGTTAATACTTTACCATCCATTACTACATCTGCATTACTTAATGTTGTTTGGCGAGCTTACGTGTCCCATTTTACAATAAGGAAACCAAGACTCAGAGGCAATAAATAATTTGACAAAGGACAAATAACTAATGAGTGGTGGAGTGGGAATCTACCTAGGGCTTCTGACATTTAATCCAATTGTTGTTCTGCTAAATACACTTAAACATGTATCCCTGACGTTTTGTAGATGGAAAATATAAAGTTCACAAAAGTGAGGTGACTTTCAAAACATCAAAAATCTAAATAAAGTAGTATTCTCTTATTATTTCAAATCCAGTAATATATGCTTAACGTCAACAAAGTCTCTTGAATTTTTGAGCCACATATATCTCTGAAAAGAGATACAAACTAGATAATCTCCCAGGTCTTTTTAAGTTCTAAAATGCATACATTTTTTGATTCTATATTGGCTATATTGGCTGGTTGATATTATCAAGAACACTTCCAAACTGCCATGGATAGTGTTAAATATTATTGCTATATTGATAAGCACATTATTTCAGTAAATAAAAAATGTGGAGATGGGGAGTTTTCATCGGTTAGGACCTATAGAAACGGTTCCAGGAATGGCTGACTAATGCCAATATTAGTCATGATTCAGAAAAAAAACAAAAGTAGGAATTTGTCAAAATTAAAATGCATGCAGTGATTTTTCTAAACTTGGAATAATAATTCTTTCTCTTCTACCTTTAATGGCTAATTCATTTGAAACTCAGGAGGCAAATTAGTGAATATTCTACACTTATTATGAACCAAATTTTAGCTGTTAATATCCTAGAAATTGATGGCAAAATACATTAAACAGGCCTGTAGTAAGTTATTCAAATATGACAAGGTAAAAACCAGTCTTCTGTTCAACTTATATAAGAAAATTAATTTGTCAATGAAATGATAGAGCATATAATCCCAATGAGAGCCCAGGAATTATGATTTCAATTATTTAAAAAATCATCCCTCTGAATCTTGAAAACTAAGACTGTAAGTTTAATTTTCTTTTTTTTTAATATTTTTAAATTATTATTATTTTTTAGAGAGAAAGAACATAATCAGGGGGGAGAGGCAATAGAAGAGAGAGACAGAATCTTAAGCAGTCTCCATGCTCAGTGTAGAGCCCAATGAGGAGCCCTATCCCATGGCCCTGGGATCATGACCTGAGCCAAAATCGAGAGTTGGATGCTCAAAAAACTGAGGCACCAGACACCCCATTAAATTTAATTTTCTGGTAGTATAGTTTTGTTAAATGAACCACTATTTTGGAACTAGTTTTATATTTATTTATAAATACAAATATATTAGTTATGAGACTTTTTTTTCTTTGAAATGCATCTTGCCACAAGATGGAGTACACCCCTAGCAATAATTTCCAGGAACACTATGGCAAAGCCTGATGCATTAGCATTACACATATGCACATACACATTCATACACACACACACACACACACACACACACACACATTTAGCAATATTTTACTTTAAGATTAATATGAGAAATTAAAAATGAAAAAAGCCAAGATTTATTACCAAATAAACGCATCAATTATATAACTTATTGCCACTGTCAGTCTATTTTTAAAATTATTTTTAAAATTCATTTTGATGGAAATAAATGTGTTTATTTAGGAGACCACCAATTATACAACAGCTCAATTACACTGCTGGAGAAGAAGCTTTCGATCAGGGTGTTCTGACTCCCATGTTTTCCTTAGAAATGGATAAGAACTGTCCTGCTTACTTCAAGCAGACTCTAATAAGTGGGGATCAAAATATCCTAGTATCCATCCACTTCAAGAAATCAATGAGGATACTTGTTACATAAAAGTTTTAACCTTACACAGCATCTCTCCTCAAAATAATGCTTACTGTAAAGTAAAATAAAAATGCATTGATTATACCTATCTTTTGGAATTCATCCAAAAGTTACTGCTTAGTGAAGCTTTTTCTTATTCCCCCACTAGAGTTAGATCTCTCTTTTTTCTGCACCCATAGAGCACTTCACCCTTATATATATAAATACATATATCCTTTGATTCAGGGTAGGCCTTCTGGTGTTATTATTGTAGGGGTACCATGGAGATAAATCCCTGACAATGTCTTTGACAATTGCCCCTCTTTTCTTTCAAAAATTTCCCAAATCAGAGCATTCCCATGACCAGCATGTCCTAGATTACCAATCATACAACTATGGATGAAACTCTGAGCTACAGTGAGTTTATGATGCCCTCCATAAAAGCAAAGGACTTCTACCATTCCCTAATTACCTGATTACATTACTCTGTTTACTCAACTATATGAATGTGCCTGGAACAGCTATAAAATTTGCATTTTAAGATCATGCCTAATATTTTTCCTTTGTTTCTTTGTGGTTAGGTCCAGCATCATCATTTGAATTATTGCAGTCAGGTATTATGGATCAAAATTGCCTACCAGAGTACAAAATTAATGACAGAAAGAGAATTCATCACAGGGTCAACAACTCATATTGCAGAATAAAAAGAGTTTTTGATATGTGGAGCATTAATGCTTGCTGACTTAGAATCAGCAATTCAGTTTGATGCTTTAACCCACTTTGGGTAAGACCAGGTAAATACACTCAGATCTGAGGAAAAATAAATATTAACAAAGGAAATATATAAAAGACAAATGGAGAAGCAATAAATTAGCACTACAAGGGATTGTGTGCAATTAAAGCACTTAACATTTCATATTAATGATGTATTTATATATTTATCTTGTCCTTGAGGGCAAGACTATATTCACTTATCTCTACAGTCTCCTCAACTCCACTTTGGGCCCAGAATGGTACTTGTCACATAGCATGGAAGGCAATTAATGCTTACTGAGTGGGTGCAAATTCTACTGACCAGATTCTCAAATGGCCTCATAGGATAGCCATACCAGGATTAATTACTCATATTTAACATACTGAAAAAGAATTTTTAAAAATTCAGTTAGTAAAAAGGTTTAGTCTTTATATACTTGAGGTTATATAAACATGCATAATAAAATAATCATTTGTGGGGTGCCTGGGTGGCTCAGTCAGTTAGGCAACCAACTCTTGATCTTGTCTGGCGTCATGAACAAGTTCATGAGATTGGTTCATGAGATTGAGCCCCGTGTGTGGCTCTGTGCTGACAGTGTAAACCTGCTTGGGACTCTCTCTCTTCTCTCTCTCTGTCTCTCTCTGCCCCTCCCCCTCTTGTGCTCACACTCTCTCCCTCTCAAAGTAAATAAATGAAACTTAAAAAAAATCATTTGTTACAATTCATTCTACAATCTATAGTCCTGGTTCTAATCAAAGACTTGGGTGGGGGTTGCCTGGGTAGCTCAGTCAGTTGAGCTTCTAACTTCAGCTCAGGTCATGATTTTATGGTTTGTGAGTTCAAGCCCCTCATTGGGCTCTCTGCTGTCAGCTTAGAGCCAGCTTCAGATCCTCTGACCCCCTCTGTCTCTGCCCCTCTGCCACTAGTGCTCTCTCTCTCTCAAAAAAAATCAACATTAAAAAGAAATTTTTAAAAAAAGTTGGGGAGTGGGGAATATAGAAGAAAATGGAGATTTAAGCTTAATGTTTACAATATTTTGAAGAGTAAAAGTCAGAAAACATAAAATTGAAAGCAATATATGAAATATGTAAATTCTAGAGTACACAAAGGTAGGCAATAATCAACCTTGATTCTTCACATACCATTGTATAGATGCTTCCATTAGAGGAACTGCCACTATGAAATTGTTTATTTCCCATCTCCGCAATGAGTACAAGACACACAGATGTTTAAAAATGTTTATGAAATGAATGACAGCACACATGCATGAATCAATGAATAGCTGTCAGTGAAATGCAGAAAGACATCTTCTAGATGATGGGTAATAAAGCCATAAGAGCCCTAACAACTGCAGCCAGGCTGACATAACAGAAACACTAGCTCTGAGACAGCACCAAGTGGTACAAATTCAAATATTGTTTATTATAAAATGAAAATTCAGAAAATAAAATAATGGACTAAAGGTCTATTAAGATTGATCTTTTTGTCACTGTATTTTTTTTTTTTTTTTTTTGCTTTCCCCATGTGGGGAAATTTTCTTATTCTTATTTTACTGGATGAAGTAATAATGAGTAGGGCTCTAACTACTAGAAAAGACAGTGAGAATCAATTTTTATTTAGTCTGAACATCATTTGTGATATACAAAACCTACTCATGGTGGCAAAGAGATGGAAAAGATAATCAGCTCTCCAGAGATAAGCAGTTCAAGGAGACCTACAGTAACCAAAGGGTCAACCTATTTTGCCAAAAAGTTTTCTGTACTTGATGCGAAAAGTGAAAAGCAATAAAGGAAAAACAAATTATGTTTAATAAAGAAAGAGCTTAACATTTTATTTTTTTTAATTTTTTAAGGTTTACTTATTTTTGAGAGACGGAGAGAGAGAGAGAGAGAGAGAGAGAGAGAGAGAGAGAGAGCACAAGTGGGCAAGAGGCAGAGGGAGAGGGAGACACAGAATCTAAAGTAGGATCCAGGCTCTGAGCTGTCGGCACAGAGCCCAATGCAAGGTTCGAAGCCACGAACCATGAGATAGTGCCTGAGCTGAAACTGGACACTTAACCGACTGAGCCACCCAGGCATCCCGAAACAGCTTAACATTTTAGATGTTAATTTCTTGCTCTCTTTCTGTTAGGTAACATTTTAAAATAATGTATTATAACTAGTTGTTTCCTAAAAGATTTTTTAAAAGGGGACACTTGGCTGATTTTATTTTTAAATTAGCCAAATAAGTCAAAGGAGAAGGAGGAGATCATTAGAAGGAAAAAGCAGGAACATCTGATGAAATTACTGCAGCTAATTCTTGACTGGTGCCTGAGATCCCTGTGGGGCAATGAGAAAGTCAAAGTTGTAGCTGGAATGCAACCCCAGGAAGAGAATTTTCTCAGAACATGAAACAGTTGCAAGATTAATGTGTACTGAAGACTGACACTAAAATTAAAGTAATTTTTATCATTTTAGGTCTCTAAGTTCACCTCTTCAATAGTTACAATATGTCAGACATCACTCACATGGTCAAAATCTCATGCCCTACTAAGGTATACCATTCAATATTGCAGGTAGACACCTCCAGCTGTTTAATAATTAGGTTGAAAGAATTTCAGAGATAGGTTACTAGGAGTGAAAATTACATGACTCCTAAAATTTGATATTGAAATCTTGCCAAGTATAAAATGGAATTTTTTTAATTTTCAAATTAAAAATAATACATTTTTGAAGGTATAATTTTTAGGAGAATAATGACATAATAAAATATAGAACAGGAATAATTAGCAAGGCACAAGCACTTATTTTTCACTGTGTATTTACAATTGACATCTTGCACAACATTATTATAATAAACGTTTTAGATAGACAAAGGCTTACAAGAATTTTATAATAAACACTAGCTTAAGAAATAAGACATTACTGGTTCCATGATCATACTCTTGCTTCCCCACTAAAGACCTCTATCCTGAACTTGATATTAATTATTTGCATTATTAATTTATCTTTTTATGCATATATAATACATATATAATCCATACCTATGTAATACTGCTTTGATATAAAATATTATGTAAATATATCATGTTCCATGCATTCTTCTGCATATGTAGTTTTTTTCATTCAATCTTATGTTTGTGAGATTCATCCATGCTAATTCCAAAAATTTTACTTTATACATACTTTATAGTATGAAAATACTATAATTCACCTGTGTAGCTAGAGACAGACATTTATGTGTTTCCATTTTTTCTTCTATACACAGTACACAATTAAGAATATTCTGTGGAGTGCCTAGGTGACTCAGTCCTGAGTGACCAACTTCAGCTCAGGACATGATCTCATAGTTCGTGAGATAGAGCCCTGCATCAGGTTCTGTGCTGACTGCTCAGAGCCTGAAGCCTGCTTCACATTCTGTGTCTCCCTCTTTCTCTTCGCCTTCTCTACTCACTCTGTCTCTCAAAAATAAATAAACATTGAAAAAAATGTTTTAAATAAAATTGAGTCAATTGACTAAATAGCCACAGGACTACTAAAAAACTACAGCAGAGAGTAAATTATTAATTAAAATAAATTTGGGCCACTATCTGTAGATTTAAATTATTTATAACATCTGTCTCTCACATGTACTCAGATAATTACTTGTTGAATCAGCATGTTAAGCCTTGCTTAATGTTAAAGGGAGAAAAAATTCTGAAGTTCAGAAGGAGAATGAATGAAACAGAATTAAAGCCATTCTCATACAAAATGGGATCTGCCTTACAATGACAACTTCAGAAATAAGGTAAACAGGCAACTACAGGGAAAAGGGGTTAAAGAAAATTCCCAAGAATATGTAGATATAGCACCAAGCATGGTATATAAGACATGCTGCCTCGTTAAGAGTAATGATGGTAGAAAACTGGACAGAGATATGACAGCAACACAGTAAAGGAAGAAATGTGAAGAGCTTGGAAAAGGATGGAAAATACACATTCTTCTTTTGAGGATGTGAGAAAGAAGGCTATATGGTGACCAAAGAAGTACTCTCAAAGTTAGGTTTTCTTCAACATAATGGATAAAATGTAATTGTTGGACTAAGAAATGACAGGACTCAGGGTGCCTGGGTGATTCAGTTGGTGAAACACCTTGATTTCTTCTGAGGTCATGATCTCACCGATTCTGAGTTTAAGCCCTGCATCAGGCTCTGCGTTGTCAGCATGAGGAGACTGTGTGGGATTCTCTATCTCCTCTCTCTCTGTCACTCCACCACTCATGCTCTTTCTCTCTCTCAAAAATAAATAAACTTAAAGAAAAAAAAAAGAAACGATGGGACTCAAAACTCTATCAAAACAGGTTATTTGGCCTGTAAAATAGAAAATTCAAGGGATGTGAAAATTGTTGTTTTCAAATATATATATATATATATATATATATATATATATATATATATATATTCCTTTTTGTACTATGTCATGTAGCAAAATAAAGATGAATGGATCTGGCTTACCACAGGACATATTTTGGTCCAGTGCCATACTCACCCTCCACACCAAAATGTCAGTAGAAATAGGTCTTAAAGATACATGGATGCTTCCAAATGTCATGAAGGTTAAACGCGGCAGAAATGTTCACTTGGTCAGGTACTTCACTCACAGACAACTGTAAAGCATGCTGATTCACAGAGCTCCAGAGTTCCATAACCAGGGATCATATTCAGCTCAATCCCTTATTATCTATGTGACTTTGTGCAAATTATTTAACCTCTTGACACCTCATATTCCTCCTCTGTAAAATGAAGATAATAAAAGCATCTACCTGATGGATTCATTGTTAGGATTAAAGCATTTATAGAAGTGCCTGTCACATAATAAATATTTTGGGATAATAATATTTATAATTATATTAAAATCATACATGAATCATGATGATGATAACTAAATGGTGTTGGGTAAAAATAGCATAAAAATTTTCTTCTTTTATGAATTAATGGTGCAAATTTAAAATTTCTACCTCCTTCCTACTTAGGAAGTAGGATGCTCCCACCAAGCATTTACCAAAGATAATATCTCATGAGAAGTGAATTAAGAAATAACCCACAGGGATCATTTGTGGGCTTGATTTCACTATCTCATCAGCAATCAGTAAGCAGTCATTATGAAAATTCTCATTACTTTTGTGCCCACTTTTATTGGGCTTCTCGAACAAGGGATTTCCAAATAACATAGAATAAAAAAAGGGGTATTTTATAAGGGTAACTCTCTTGCAAGAAATAGTACTCAATATATTTCAATATGTTGAAATAGTCAATGTGTAATTGTATTAGGTATTTTCATACATCAAGAGAAAGAACATTTGATATTCTTTTCACTCTTATTTTTTTCAGTTTCAAAAAATCAAATCCATGTCTTCTCAACACATTCTGTTAGGGTCTGAATGTTTGTGTCCCATCTCCAAAATTCATATATTGAAGCCTTAATTCAATGTGATGGCATTAGGAGGTAGGACCTTAAGGAGATAATTACGTTAAGATGAGGTCATGAGTATGAAGCTCCCATGATGGTATTAGTGTCCTTATAAGAGGAGGAAAAGACACCAGAGTTTCTTCTCTCTTACATTTGAGAATACAGTGAAGAGTCAGCTGTCTGCAAGCTAGGAAGAGCACCCTCACCAAGAACAGAACCTTGCCAGCACCTTTGATCTTAACTGTTCAGTCTCTAGAATTATGAAAATAGATGCCAGTTGTTTAAGCCACCCAGTCTGTGGTACTTTATTATAGCAGCCCAAGCTGACAATGATACATACTCAGAGCATAATTATAATTCAGCAAAATTCACTTATCTAAGTCAATGTATTCTAATATATTCAGTGCATGTTAACTACAGGCTAAATATTTTCATTGTGTTGGTTACAACTACCTTTTCCAAGTTTCTCATCAACACCCAGAAACAAACACCTTATGGCCTGCTAACTGAACCTCAAAAAGCTGATCTGAACAATCAACACAATTGTAGGAATTGAAATGTGCTTAAAATTGGAGTTGCTGCTGTCAGTGAATATGCTTAAATGCAAACAAAATCAATGCATACCCATACTGTGTCACTGTGCTCATTGTCAGAAATAGTTTTTCAAGGCTCAGCCTAATCTAAAATGTGCTGCTTAAATTCTGAACCAGTATAAATCTAACTAAACTAGCTGATAAAGTGACCTAAATGCAACAAAATGAACCATGATAAATATAAAAATAAGAATATAATTACTATTACTTCAAAATGCCAGCAATTCACTCAAAAGCCTTGTATCAGTAGCTAAGACTTAGTTCTCTCTGGAAGTAACCCACATCCAAGGAACCTACAAATAGCTATTAAGTTTTATAAAATCTCTAAATATTTCCAAACAACCAGGAGCACTAGGATATTCGTATTGCCAAAGTCCTTCTTTTGCATGCAAGTATTTTGAGAAGAACCAGTGAACTTCCTTGGGCAACTGGTTCTGTCATGAGAACATTATAAGGGATAATGTTTCTTGAGTAAATACTATTGAATGGTAGGTAGTTTTGGTCTTGATAAAGAGCACTCTGATAACTACCATACCACCCCTGCCCACCATGTATGTATTTGTAGAAGTCAGATGTTAATGCAACCTACTATGTACCATCGATGAGGCCAAATATTAAATCACCTAACATTTATTTAGTGCCTGCCATGTTTCTGGTCCTGAGCTAGCTTCTGGAGTTATAAAGCAAAATAAGAGCTCACATTTTATGAAAGAAAATAGATGTGCAAAAATTAATAAATTAAACGAACTTTGTCAGTCCATAAATGAAAGTATATTTTATGTGTTAGAAGGCAGAAAATGAAAACAACTTCTTGTGTACCAGAGAAGTCATCTCAGAAAAAAAAGTAACATTAAAAATACTTTCTTAAGAGTTTGGCTAGCAAGTCAGGGAGGGTAAACATATCTAGACAAAGGAACAGCATCATATATTATTGGTAAAGAATGTCTATAAAAATTCATCTCTTTTTTTATTTTCCATCACTTAACCAAATGACATTTAAAAGTAGCCATTTATTTCTCAATAGGAAATCCAGTGTTCAATCTATAATCTTGGTATTATTATAGGTACTAATGTGTCCAAATCTACTAATATAATGTAGCATTAGCTAGCCTGATTCAGGGTCATTTTAAAATGGAAGCTAAGAAAAAGAATTTTTAAAATTCTATGCCTTTCACAGAATTGGTTTTAATATGGCTTAAAGATTTAAAGCAGTGATTCTCAAAGTATAGTCCCTGGACTGCATCATAATTAGCAGGGACTCCTAGCAATACAGATTATCTGGCACCTCCCCAGACCTACTGAATCAGATTCTACAGGGATATAGACCAGAACTCTACTTTTACAAACCCTCTGGATCATTCTCATGTATTTCAAGTTTAAGAATCACTGATTTAAAGCATGGTTTATTCCAGTATTAACAAGCTCATGTCTTGTATGTGTCTCCTATCTTCAGATAGAAGGAAAGCTCAACTCCACAAAAGCCTGACTTGATTATTTCAAGGGCACAAATTCTGTTTTGAACGGATCTCAATATTGTTGCACATAAGTGGCCAAAGTAGTTTATATAAGATTATTTTATTTGACATTGACTGAAGATAATGGGGACTAAAATGTACATTGGGGACAAATGAAAGAAATGATTTTTTAGAACTATGTGTAGGAGTACTTTTTTCTTATTTAAATAGATACTATTACAACTTGCCAGTTGCGTTGACCTTGGAAAAATCACCTTGCTTCTTTTTGCTTCAATTTCCTCTCGTATTAAGAGGGGACAGAGTAGTTTCAAGCATTAAATAAGTGCATATAAATTATTTAGAACAGTGCTTGGGTTATTCCAGGTCCTAATATTGTTTTTGTTGTTATCTGAAAGAAAAAGTTAGGTGTTCCTTCTATATTTTGTACTTCTATGTTTTGCACCAATAGTTTTTATTTTTTTTTATTTTTTTTTTAATTTTTTTTAACGTTTATTTATTTTTTTGGGACAGAGAGAGACAGAGCATGAACGGGGGAGGGGCATAGAGAGAGGGAGACACAGAATCAGAAACAGGGTCCAGGCTCTGAGCCATCAGCCCAGAGCCCGACGCGGGGCTCGAACTCACAGACCGCGAGATCGTGACCTGGCTGAAGTCGGACGCTTAACCGACTGCGCCACCCAGGCGCCCCAATAATTTTTAAATTTATTGTAATTGTTCTCTTAAAAATCATAATCAGTCGCTTCAAATAGCCAACTACTTTTATTCCCCACAGCCCATTCTTTAATTAGTTCTAACAGTTTGACACTACAGTTAAGTTGAATTATGGAAGTAGGATCAGAAAGGACTGCTTATTCTAAACTTCCTTTAAGCAGGTTTGAGTTAGAATCGCCTCTAAATGTAGATTTGAATTACAATCATCTCTATATGTTGGTTTGAATTATCTTTCTTAGGTTAGAGAATGGGTATAAAGAGACAGCAACAGATATTTCATGGAGAAACCGAGATCAGATAGCTACTTTCTAAACTGTAAGCACAGAGATCAAATGCAAAGTGTATGGTGATGGGGGAGAGGTATAATGGAAATGGTGGGGAAACTGGAAGGTCTTAAAGAAAAACAGACAAGGCAAGCTGGAGCAGAAGGAAAGAGGTAATTTGGATAACATGCTTATGCTAGGGCATGAATGAAAGGTTCAGAAAAATGGCTCCTCTCTCATGAGAGAGGAGGAGAAAATAAATTTTACCTACTTCATAATTAAAGATTGGCTGGCCTTTTTTTCCTAAAATTCATCTTCCTGTATGTGAATGATTGTTGTTATCAGTTTCTTACTGCTGTTGGAATAAGTCACCACAAACTTAGTAGTTTAAAACAGCACAAATTTATTATCTTGTAGTTCTAGAGACCAGAATCCAAAATGGGTTTATGGAGCTAAAAAAAAATCAAGGTGTCCACTGAAGTGTGCTTCTTATCTATGGAGGTTCTATGGGAAAATCCACTTCCTTGAATGTTGCGACTTCTAGAAACTGCCTCCTTCTCTCAGAACATAGCCTTTTAACTCTACTTTCAAAGTCAGCTGTATAGTATCTTCAAATTCATTTTTTCTCTTTGACTTCCTCTTCCTTAGTCACATTTCATTCACTGACTCTTTGTCCTATCTATATAAGAACCCAGTGATTAGGGTGCCTGGGTAGCTCAATTGGTTAAGCGTCTGACTGCTCAGGTCATGATATCATGGTTCCTAAGTTCAAGCCCCATGTCAGGCTCTGATGTTGACAGTTCAGAGCCTGGAGCCTGCTTTGGATTCTGTGTCTCCCTCTCTCTCTGCCCTCCCCCACTTACTCTCTCTCTTTCTCTCAAAAATAAACATTAAAAATTAAAAAAAAAAAAGAACCCAATGATATTTTGGGCTCACCCAGCTAATCCAGAATAATCTCTTCTTAAAATCCTTGATATACATATACAAAGTCTCACTTGCCATGTAAGGCTGTAACACATTCAAAGATTGCAGGGATTAGAATGTGGCCATCTTTGGGGAGACATCATTTTGTTTACTGCTTTCCAGAATTGTGTATGCATATCTTCTCTGACAATGTCTGATTTAAGTGCAAACCTACCAAGGGCTAGGGCTTGAAATGTGTCATCTTCCAAGACTGCTTCAAGATTCATAGAGCTATTAGTCAAGATTATGCAAAGTTTTTCTCTTCTACTTAGTAAACCCACATGCTGCAATTATAACATAATAAATGATTACTATGTATTTGTCTGACAAGAAATGATTCATTAAAATGGAGAAAAATCTAACTTGTTTTTTTAAAGGCATTTTCCAAGGCATCAGGGATGAAAGAGTTACAGCTATATGGCCACAGAAGATATATTTACAATTATTTTACCCATGCAAACATAAAAATCATTCAGTATGAAATGCACAGATTCAAATAAACCAGTTCTTGATGAAAATGGGCTTTATAAAAATTGTTTTTTATGTCATCAAAAAGGAATGTTGTCTTTTCAAAACACTTTCCAGATGAATAGCATATCATAATATATATTTGCTAGCACATAAATAACTGCCTGAGTACAAAAAGATGGCAAGCACATATAAAATTTGAAGATATGTGTTACAAATAAAGGATATTTTATGATTCACTGCTGCATCTAATTTTGTGCCTATATGTATCTCTTCCCAGTATGACGTCTGAATATTAAGATAATTCCTGTAGGTTTGGCATCTAATGTTAGATTCAATGGTACAGATTGAGAGAACACATGAAAGAAATAGATCATTGGCTAAAAATCAGAAAAGAGAATTCTATTGAAACCGAAGTAGAAAAACAAAGGCCATCTCAATTATCCTTTACCACTTGAATAATTATTGAAACAACAAGAAGGGCAGTGAATACATTGAAAAAAAACTAAAACAAATTTAAAAGACCGACATCATATGGCACCTACAAGGTGATGATGTGAAGAACATAAAACTCCACGAAATTAGCAAATACAACAGGAGTAATAATTTAGATGATTAAGATGTTGTGAAAACTAATTTAAAGAGCAAAGTTCAAGTGTCAAGTAACAAAGGACACTGTTAAGAAATATAAGCAGATAAAAAAATGAAATCATTTAGAAAGAAGCTATCTTCAAAACTTGGAAGACTAGGATGCAGTTAACAGTGATAAAGCTGAAAAATGTGCATTCAATTGTCAATGACCTGAAGTTTAAGTTGGAGAGCTAAAAAGCCAAAAACCAATAAATGCATACGAGCACGCATGCGCACACACACCC
>NW_024412400.1:68092401-68097775 GCF_014898765.1 Herpailurus yagouaroundi | reverse complement strand
CCCACACACATATCCTACTTGAAAAAACTTGGCTCAAAATGAAAAGCAAAATGATAGGCACAGGTTTTCTCTTCTGAAGTATTTACTAAACACACTCATTTCTAGGAGAAAAGGCAATCACTTATTTTAGCTCTGCACATTTACATGGCAGTGTATCCTACTTACTAATTAATCAAAAGCTGAGATTTTCTTAGAATTTGTATAAATTTCATAAAACATATTTCTATAATGCCTGGTCATGAAATTTCCAATGATGAAATGAAAAACAGAAAAGAAAACTATACATTTTAAAAATATAGTTCAGGGGTGCCTGGGTGGCGCAGTCGGTTAAGCGTCCAACTTCAGCCAGGTCACGATCTCGCGGTCCGTGAGTTCGAGCCCCGCGTCGGGCTCTGGGCTGATGGCTCGGAGCCTGGAGCCTGTTTCCGATTCTGTGTCTCCCTCTCTCTCTGCCCCTCGCCCGTTCATGCTCTGTCTCTCTCTGTCCCAAAAATAAATAAACGTTGAAAAAATAAAATAAAATAAAATAAAAATATAGTTCAGTTCTGCTTTGAAAATCAACTTTATTGAATTTTCAGTTACTTAATGCCACAATATTTTCCTAACATTGTACGAGAAGGTTAATGTGAAAAAGTTGAATATTAGATTTAGTTATCTATTTGGGATTTTATTTTCCAATTGCTTAAAACACACACACTCACATATACATTTAGTCTCTCTCTCTCTTTCTCTCTCTCCCAGGTTATATATCGATTTTTAAACATAATCTCTATTGACATATTACCAGAATTTTATGTATGGCCTTTAGTTTTTCTCATATTTCTTCATAGTTAAAAATACCTATCATTTGTGTAACTTCCATAAGTATCCAATTGAGCCTAAAAAATGTTATCCTTGGCAGGCTTAATTATTTCCATCTTTACTCTATTTTAGTAAGTACAAGAAAATTGCTTTTTATTACTTATGTTAGTAATATAATTCTTCCATCGTTAAATTTTTATATAAAATATATATTGAGGGCAATATGAAAATTGCAATTATATAGTCAAATAACTATACATGGTTTTTCAAATAAGATAGAAATCCTGCAAACGCTTCACTGTCATCTATCAAGATACACAAATATGGAGTAGTTAAATATGTGCATTTGAAACAACAAATTTAGCATATAAAAAGCTATTTAGGTGGCAATATATACTAATGAGTACAAGTGCTGGTTGAATGAAGGACAAGGCCTGTTAAACACTGGTTAACTTGTAAAAAGAAAGATTATTAGGGGCGCCTGGGTGGCACAGTAGGTTAAGCGTCCAACTTCAGCCAGGTCACAATCTCGCAGTCCGGGAGTTCGAGCCCCGCGTCGGGCTCTGGGCTGATGGCTCAGAGCCTGGAGCCTGTTTCCGATTCTGTGTCTCCCTCTCTCTCTGTCCCTCCCCCGTTCATGCTCTGTCTCTCTCTGTCCCAAAAATAAATAAACGTTGAAAAGAAAAAAAAAGAAAGATTATTAAAACATTTGTTATATGGATTGGTCAATAACTTAAAGCACAAAATAAATTAGTGTGTGCGAATTTTCCTACATTTTATAGTATATTTTGCAGGTAATGTATGCATGTGGGATCAGAGGTATGTCACTGTAATTCGTAAATCATTCTAAAATTTAGTATTTTCTAGATACTGTTTAAAAGATGAAGGAGAGTACAATGATATAATTATTTCCCTTAGAAAATCATAAGCATATGAAACTGGAGGGGCAGAGATGACCAAAATTAAAATGAGCAATTACCTTCAAAACTACCACGTTTCATAGTTCTGTTATCAAGGTATTGACACATATTCTTAGATGGCTCAAAATCAAAGAAAACTTTTTTTTTTAACGTTTATTTATTTTTGAGAGACAGAGAGAGACAGAACATGAGCAGGGGAGGGGCAGAGAGAGGGAGACACAGAATCCGAAGCAGGCTTAGGCTCTGAGCTGTCAGTACAGAGCCCGATATGGGGTTCGAACGCAGGAACCCTGAGATCATGACCTGAGCCAAAGTCAGACTCTTAACCAAATGAACCACCCAGCTGCCTCTAAAGAAAACTTTTGAAATCCACAAATTAAGTTGCAGAAGTCTAATTCAATACTTCTGCCGAATGGTTGCTCTCTACAACATACTACACTAAGAACAAGGAAGGCAGAAAGGTGGATACAGCTTCCAGTGATTAAGATGCTCGCAGCTAGGAAGCTTGAAAGCACTCAAGAGGAAAGCTAAACAGAACAATAGGCAACATAAAAATGAAGCAATGTTACAGATTACATTTTTAGCTAATGTAGTTCAGTAAATGGCCCAGAAATTCAGAAAACATGTATAAAAACATTATATGTCGAATAAAATTAAGGTTTAGATTTAAGGTAAAATCACTGATTTTTCTCGAACTATTAGAAAAATCTTATTGAAATATTTTTAAAAGATGCCAGTGTAGAATGGCAATATTGGATAGAGTACTAAAAAACCAAACTTCGGCTCTTTGCTTGAAATTTTCTAATTAGCACCACATAAAACATCAAAAAATAAGTCCAAATCTCAAGCAACAAAGTACTTATATGAAAACAGGAAGCCAATATCAAGTCACAAAGAAGTCAGGAGATGGTTTTCTGCCTCCTTTTTAAAAACCCATGCCCTACCATCAACTGATGAATGGATAAAGAAATTGTGGTTTATATACACAATGGAATACTACGTGGCAATGAGAAAGAATGAAATATGGCCTTTTGTAGCAACGTGGATGGAACTGGAGAGTGTGATGCTGAGTGAAATAAGCCATACAGAGAAAGACAGATACCATATGGTTTCACTCTTATGTGGATCCTGAGAAACTTAACAGGAACCCATGGGGGAGGGGAAGGAAAAAAAAAAAAAAGAGGTTAGAGTGGGAGAGAGCCAAAGCATAAGAGACTGTTGAGAACTGAGAGCAAACTGAGGGTTGATGGGGGGGTGGGAGGGAGGAGAGGGTGGGTGATGGGTATTGAGGAGGGCACCTTTTGGGATGAGCACTGGGTGTTGTATGGAAACCAATTTGACAATAAATTTCATATATTAAAATAAATAAATAAATAAAAACCCATGCCCTAAATGCCATTTTGAATTCACCGCCTTATTTCAACTAAACTCCTTTACCAGTCTGAATTTTGTATTTCCTGCATTCACAATTAATATTAGTATGTTATCATATAGTATTTATACGTCATAAACAATTTGTGTCATACTCATGTAAAGTTTTCTTTTTTTTTCCCCGTAAATTTGAATGTTTCTTAAGGATTAGGATTGTTTTCAATTCCTCGAATTTCAATACTTCTTTATGCTGGGGAATAGTAAGGAACTATTATTTTATTAAATTCAGAGATTTACACTGTTTTTGAACACTGATACAGGAAGGACATTACACATTAAAGAACTACAAGTGTTACCACTTGGATAATGACTGAGTGTTAGCAAAATGATTACTTAACCAGGGATGTATGTACCTTTAGTCTATGCATGAAAATACTTTTTAAGATCACTGACTGCAAAGATCTGGACTAAACCTACTAATGGTTTGAACAGTGAAGTCAGTGGTCCAAATGACAAAGCACATTTATAATCTTCTATTAAAAATCAGTGCAACACTATAACATTTTCAGTACATCTTATTTTCCTATTTATTAACCAAAACAGTGACTATGAATTCTTAAAAGAGAAATTAGAAACAAGAAAATATTCATGTTTGTTTATTGCTTCCAAAATTCAAAATATTGAGTTCTTTGCTGCATATAATACAAGTATACTTTTTTTGTTTCTTTTTGCTAGACTCAGATTAAGTATAGAGTATCTAAATATGAAAATACAATAAACTGAGTCTATGTGAGGGCTTTTGGTTTATTTTTTTTCTTATTAAGAAAAGATACCTTTGAGAGGCTTTATTAATCTCTCTTTTTCTCCAGCTTCATTGATATACAATTGACATACAATTGAGCAATTTATTAATTATGCATAGAGAAATTATACAAGTCCAAATTATACAAAGAAATATACAAAGAAATTATACAAAGGAAAATAGAGTGAGTTCTACTATTCTAAGATCACTTAAATCACGTGATTCCCTCAGAGTAGTAATCAGAATAATATAGTCAGCCTTTCTTTTGAGATACTCTGTGTGTCCCTCCCCCACCAAATACAAATAATTTTCATCAGGCAATGTTTAGTGGTACTTGCCAACATCATAAGGTACAATATATATGCTATCTTTGACCCAAATATTCACTACCGTGGGGATTATAGCTTCCTTATAATATTTTGCCTTGTGTTTAAAATGATAAATTTCATGCACTTGCCTACTCAGCACCCAATAATTAGCCTTTCATATTTCAGCTAGCATTTGATGTCTTTTGGTGTTCCACAAGACAAACCTGGGTCATAAGAATTCTTTCCTAGACACATGTAGAATCATGTTTTGTTCTGTTTTTTTTTCTTTTTGCCTAGGGAGTAATAGTTTTTCTCTAAAGTGTATGAAAAATCTGTTTAAAGGTTATTATCTAAAAGGAAACAGATATAGCACAGAAAAATGTCATTAACATATAAACCACCATTCAGAGACCAATGTGTGGCTCAATCTCACGAACCATGAGATCATGACCTGAGCCAAAATAGAGTCAAACGCTTAACCAACTGAGCCACCCAGGTGCCCTGATGTTGTAAGAATTTTAAGCCCTTGAAAGTTAAAAGTACCATAATATACGAGAAAAAAAAAATTCTGACAACATATTGTATTTTAATTAATGATAATTTTCCTGTTGTAAACTCTCACATATTTATTATAGAATTTAAGAAAATAGTAAAAAAATACACATAAGAAACAAATATAAAATTATCTGTGTCATCACTCTGATGATATACATTCCTAGCATTTTGTGTTATTTCTATCCAGTCTCTCGTATAGATATTTTTCCATATTGAATCATATTGTAGCCTTTATAGCCTATTCTAAACATGTACCAATGAATTCACATTTTAATGGCAATATCACATTAATGTATAGCACGTCTATATTTTATTTCTTTCTCCAATATAGGCTATTAATTTATCTCTAATTTGTCTCTATATAAATAATATTTCAGTAAACATGCTGTGCATGAATCTCCATGTGAATCCTTATTAACCTTCTTGAATAAATATATAGGATAGTAATTATACAGTCAGAGTACAGATTATTTACTATTGAAACTACAAATGAGAAAATGAAAATTCATTTCTTTTCTAGGCAAATGCTATATATACATATATATGTGTGTGTGTGTGTGTGTGTGTGTGTATATATATAGCTATATATACGTATATATATACATATATATGTGTAT
>NW_024412400.1:68081739-68092391 GCF_014898765.1 Herpailurus yagouaroundi | reverse complement strand
ATATATATATATATATAGCAATTTAAAGATTTCAACAGAAAACCTTCTTGCTAATTTATCTTCATGTGCTAATGTAGAAATACAGAAAATTAACAGGAAAAGAGTATGACTTTTCAGTTGTTATCTTCTGATTTTTGTTTGTTCAAGAGAAAAAGAGAAATATGTTTGGAATTAGGAATTCATTCAAGTACATTATATAACAGAAATTGCCTATCAGATACTTAATATAAACAGAGCAATACTGTATGAAATCTAAATGGAGTTAAAAGTTGTCAACAAAGTAGGCTTATCTGAGCACTTCTATTAAGTGAAACCCAACCAGGTTGTAAAAAGTTAAACATAAGGGAATAAAATGTGTAGAACTCACTCATATCAAGGAAATGCTTTGAAATATTCTCAACCAGAGAGTCGAAAATGATGTTAAATTGCATAAACCACCACCTGCAACTGCAAGCTATATCAGTAAGTTAACAAATATGTGTCTCCAGGTATCTATTCCTATGCAACACGTAACAAATCAATGGAATAGACCACATCCAACAAAATAGCTATCATCAAAGTCTGGTTGAACCTATATAATGATATACTCTGGGATATTTCCAAACTGCCAGTACAGAAAATGACAAGGGATACATCATGGACAGGATGCAAAAAGCAATAAAGAAAAAAAATAAAAAGGAATAAAAACTCAGAATTGAAAAACAACAACAACAAACTACAAAATGAGAATATCACATTGAACCAAAAGCTATAAAACTTTTCAGCCATGTTTCTAGAGTCTCACAAAATCATTAGGCAAGACACTATCAACAATAGCAATATCGTTTATACATGCCAAGAGATTATATATGTGCATTATTTTATTTGGTTCCTACAACCATCCTCTCAGCTATGCAGCCATGAACTTCTTGGACTATTCCACGTTAAAAGAAATTATGAAATTAATAGACACTAGATTATTTGGCCATGGTGACAGCTAGTAAGTAGCAGAACCAGAATTCAAACCCAGTTGTCCTCTAACTCCAGAAATAACTCCCTCTCTCTACCAAATTCCAAAACAAAGAGAAACATAGGTACAAATACATCAAAAGTAATAAGTAAATTGGTAGCAAAACTACTTATGAGCTTATGTTTGAATTAAACATTTGGAGAAGGTATATAACACTAGTTTTTAGTAAATTTTTGTATTTATAGGATTATAACATTCTAAAAATAGTGGTTAGTACCTGATCCAAGTTAATGGTTAAGATCAACCAGAATGACAACTCTACTCTTCAGTGAGGTTTAAGGGGGCTGGTTTTGCTGATAATAAATTTAAGTAGAACTAATCTGGATGATCTATACTTTTTAAAAATCCATAAAGCTACAAAAAATCCTGTTGTGCTCTTCCTCTAATAATCTCAGGTTTTCATGAATATACCAAAATACTTAATCTCATGTAAGAACAACAATAAAATTCCAGATCATAAATGTTTATAACAAAACACCAAGGACTTTTCATGGGTCTGGTATCCATAGCACATATTACTATTTAATAAGCAATGTAAAATATCTATAAATTCATGTTGGAGAGAATAAAAGTAATGGACTTGAATATATTTTCTAAAGCTCTATTTTTTTTATTTTGTAATAAGTTGAGCCATTGAAATAAAATGAAAAACAAACAAACAAAAAAAACCCAGAAACAAACAACAACAACAACAACAAAAACCCACCTAACTTCATCACCTCATCACTTAATGGAAACTACATGAATGATTTTGAATTTAATGTAAAAATTATAGAATTTTTATAGTAATTTCAGACTTTAGATTATTAAAACAAGAATATTACATAATAAAAGATAATTTTAAACATGTTTTTTCAGTTAAATCTAAAGCTACTGCTTGTTTTATCACACAGCATTGTCCAGAAGGCACACTTTATCTAATAAATTCTATAACTTTCTACCTTTGTAGAAAAAAAAATCTTCTACAGGAGAATATATGTGCTTCATATTGTCAGAGAAATAGTTGTGTAATCTGTATATTTGAAATTTTGCATTTATTATAAATGGTCTAATTTTAGTTCCTAAAAGCACTGACTCTTTGATTCTTTAAAACGCATTGTTTTCAGATCATCTTTAAATATGCTTGTTTTCATTTTAGTACTGCCACAGTACTAACTAATAAGGAAGGCTACTGTTATCACTAACCTCCTATCAGCAATCCCATATATTGGAACCAACTTACATGGTTAGTACATGGTTAGTGATTATTCTCATTTTGTCATAATTCACTCCAAAGTTCAGACAAGAAATATGGCATTTTAAATATTGGCAATTACTGTAAAATAATAAATGAACAGCATACTGTGATAGAAAATAGAGAAACAAGATGTGGTCATGGAGGGAGACTCTACCTTAGGCAAGTTGTCTAGAAAGGCCTATCTGAGGAGATGTTTTAAATCGAAACTTAAAAGATGAGAAAAAGCCTAGGTGACTCCGTCTGTTAAGTGCCTGGTTTTGGGTCAGGTCATCATCTTGCAGTTTGTGAGTTTGAGCCCCACGTCGTGCTGTCTGCTGTCAGCACAGAGCCTGCCTCAGATCCTCTGTCCCCCTTTCTTTGCCCCTCACCTCTCTCAAAAACAAACAAACATTAAAAAAAAAAAAAAAGAGGATGGGGGGGAGAGGGCTGGAGGGTATAGTTCAAGGCTCAAGGAAGCATATTCCAAGACTCTAAGGTGGAAATGCAGGACTCGTGGGTGTGCACTTGTATTGTTGTACATGGTCCACTCTTGGTTTAGTAGTACTCTGTTGCATTCTATAATTCTTAATAATTTCTGAATAGAGAAAGAAACATGTGAACTGAGTAATAAAAGATTAAGATTCAAATTTAAACTCCATGAGGACAGAAAGGCTCATTTCCACCCCCATGTCATACCCCATATCTAAGGGCTAGCAATAAATACTTGCTGAATGCAAATGTGGCAAGGGGGTATGTCAGAAAACAATTTTAATTAGAGGTACAGCATATTCAAAGATATAACAGACCCATTTACTTTTTTCTATAATTTGTCTATTTCTAATATTTTGTTTGTTACTCTTTTTTTTTTTTTAAGATTTCATTTTTTTGAAGTAATCTCTACATCCAACATGGAGCTTATAACTCACTACCCTGACACCAAGAGTCACACGCTCCACCAAGTGAGCCAGCCAAGTGCCCCTTGTTTGTGACTCTTGACTGGAGTTCAGGGAGTTAGTTATATAGAAACAGATGCACAGACTTGGAATACACATTAGATAATGCTTTCTTGTGATTTTCAAAGTCTTTTCTGAGGGATGCCCCCAGACTCTGGTACCTCTATGAATATCATAGAAAAATAGCTTGGCAGGACTTTTTTTTTATTCCAACACAATTTATTATTTTACAATATATTCTCCTTCCATTTCATGTCTACAGCTCCTGCCAGTTAATATTTCTCTACTGAGAGTAATAAATATTATTGAATCTTATCGTTTATTTTATACAAACTAGTTTTCAATACATACTTGTTTGTTTCTCTTTTTTCCTACTTGTTTATTTCTTATGAACTTTTTTTACCTCTCAGAAAACTTTCAAAATGCTATAAATAATAAAACCATTTTTTCTTTAGAAAAGTTAAGTTAATATTTCAACCTAGTTTGCCAGTTTCTTCTACTTCTTTATTAGCATTATTGGAGGAAAAGAAGAGGAAGAGATTGAAACAAGAACCATAAATGATGTAAAGGTATTCACCTTATATGATTGACTATAAAGTTGACATATCATATTGTGTTTATTAACATTATAAATATATATCATATCTTTTAATGTGCAATGAGAAATTGGATTACTACAGGTTGTTGTCTTTTTCTTCTTGCACGGCTATCTTATTTAATATTATTTATATTTGGCATTATTTTCTTAAATGCACACATGTTTATTTTGTTAATAAAAAACAGTAAAAGGCCATTTTAAAAATAATGTCTCAGGTTTTAAAAATTATAAATGTCTTTAATTTTTAAAGTTTTTAAGATTTAAAAAGAACATGCCATTGCAAATGGTCAGGTATGCAATCACTTTTTTAACTTCCCATATAAAGCATGTGAATTTGTATGGTATTTGCTTTATGGATTTCAATAAAACTAGAGATTCCTGGCAAAATGCCAAGAAGAGAACCTGTTTCACATTCAAATTTCTGCATCACTGAGAGTGGAATCTTGTGCTTTATCCTCCAGAACAAACACAGTCTTTGCTCTTTCCTGCCTAGAATCATGAATCACTGAATTTCCTTCCCCAGTGTGTGAGCAGCTGCCTCTCTCTCTGGTTCACCCAAGGCTGGTACAAACCAAAAGATGCAATGAAGCACAGAAAAAGAACGTTGTTCCTCTACCACATGAGCCCACATAGATGGATTGAAAAATAAATCAATATACAATGTAATAGGAAGTGAACAAATATCAGTGCTATGGACCCCTGGGTCTCTTTATACTAGTCAACTATGCATAGGTATGGTGATAAGCAAATGAAGAAATGCAAAGCTGTGCATCTTCACTAGTCTCATCACATGGCTAGCTTATTATCGTGTGCACTCAGCTTTATTCCTGCCTCTCCTCCATCCTCACACTTATTTTTGTTTGCCATTACCAATTTCAGTTGATGCTAAATTTCCATATTTTGACTATCTATGTAAGCAACTGCAAAGTCTTAATATTTCTACCCACCTCCCATTTAAGTGTATTTTATTTATTTTGAGAGAGAGAGAGAGAGAGAGAGAGAGAGAGAGAGTTTGTGTGTGCGTGTGTGCACAAGCTATGAAAGAGCATGGAGAGAGAGAGAGAGAGACAGGGAGAGAGAGAATCCCAGAGGGCTCCGAGCTGTCAGCACAGAGCCCAATGCCTGACATGGGGTTCAATCCCACATCCCCGGGATAATGACCTGAGTTGAAATCAAGAGTCTGCCTAACTAACTGAACCACTGAGGCATCCCTACTCCCTTCCTGTTTAAAAGAGAATATCACACAAAAAGAAGCCTCTGGGAGAGGGAAATCAGCAACCACATTTGCCAACAACTACTTCATAACTTTTCATCTAGGTGTTTCAGAACAATGTGCCATTTATCATTTGAAAACCATGTAGATGTTTTCCAGCAAATTTATATAACCCACAGATATAAAGAGCACACATAGTCATCCTGAACTTTTCCTCTGCATCATGGAAACACTTCTACAATAGAAAACTAGTGAAATCTTTTCAGTCATTCAAATCTATTTTGCTACGTCCTCTGGTAGTAACACCAATTTCATTTCATATATATCTTAAATAGAACACAAAGATTTGCCTGCCTCTTTGAACTAAACACAGACCACTTTACTTCAGATATTTTTCAGAGACCATACATGTCATCATGACCATCAAATCCCAGAGATTGTTTGTTACAGATATCCTTTTACAAGCCCTGAGAGAAGAAAATATAATTTCATCTATGCAAAAATCATCTGCTTGCTTGAAGAGTAAGATCATACATATTATATGGTCAGAAAATATTCTAAAAAATGAAATATTTTAAACTTAAAATATTTAAATATTATAAAGATATTTGTGTCTAAAGAGAAGAGACAATAAAGAATCAAAAATACAAATTAATATGAATAAAAAATGTTCAAGAAATATCTCTCTTATACCCCTCATGTGACAAAGTCTCCTTTGAAAATCAAATCAAATCAAGCTACTGGGATATCTGGAATACTAACTTTCTCCTTGAGTGCTGGTTCCTGGCAAGAATCACTTAGAGAGTTTGCAAACAGTATGAGGATGTAGTGCAACTTTTGGCTCATATTATATACTCAAAAGGCACAAATAATTTGAATTAGTTATATACGAGAAAGAGATGCAATCAATCAAAGCTGAAGAAAATAGAAACCTCTGGTATTCCTTCATAAACCCCCCTCCCCCACACTGCCCATTAAACATCAAGGTGTGATTTCAATCTGCAGTTTGCATTCTTTTGAATATCTATGCAGACACTATAACTCAGTGCAATGTAAATTTTCAATATGCTGGGTGAGAGAAGGGGGCACAAAACATTTTGGATAAATCAAATGCGTTCTCTCATAGGAAAAAGGTCACAGCATTTAATTCAGGGGAATGGGCAACCTGATTCTAATCCCTAATCAAGAAGCAGAGAAAAAAAAAAAAAAAAGAAATTGAATAGCCTTTTCCCCAAAACTCAGTTTATACTTTATACCAAATCTGTTTGAACATTAGGACCTTACAATTAATGTTAATAATTAATGTTAACAATTAATGTTAAATAATCATAAATAACATTCACTTTTTTGTGGTTGGTATAATTGAAGTTCTGTGCTTCTACATGCATCTTCTTTGGAAAAATTCTTGCACATATTTGACTCTTAATTTAAAAAGTGACAAAGATTCTCTCCTTGGTGAAACTCTACTCCGGCGCTTCTAAACTTTTTCAACTGGGCCTTGACTTTTGAGCTTCGTCATTCTCTGCATGTCCAATTTTTGCAAGAATCCTGTGAAGTCATTTAATCACAATCCCTTAATCCTTAATATGTCATCACCCTCAATATCCCATCAGGCTGTTCATGCTCTGCCCTCTCCCAGGGTACTATCTGATCACCCTGGCCTACCTTCAGAAAGAACCCTGTAAGGTCAGTTTAAACAGAATCTCCCATAACCATTGATGTGTCCTCCTAACAATATTCCACCCACTGACCACCACTCCCCATCCTTGGCTATAAATTCCTACTTTGTTGTTGTTGTTGTTGTTGTTGTTGTTGTTGTTGTTGTTGTTATATCTGGAGTTGAACCCAATCTCTCTCCCTACTGCAAAACCCCACTGCAGTGGTCCTTATACCTACTGTGACAGTCCCACAGAATATAGTCTGCCTTACTATTCTTTGACAAGTGTCATAGATCAGTTTTTCTTTAACAGAAATAGCCCACCAAATAGCAATTCTAAATGTGTTTTATTTTACTATAATCATGTTCCCAAAAATGTAAATATGAACTTACTGATAGGGAATTAATCATTAGAAATAAATATTAAGTTTATGGACACCTTCTGGTGAAATACAGGAAAACATAATTTCCAAATTGACATGGATTCTTTTCTAAACTTTTTCTTCTTCTGAAAAGGTAAAAGTTTTTCAACTTTGAGGGGCGCCTGGGTGGCTCAGTTGCTTAAGTATCCGACTTCGGCTCAGGTCATGATCTCACAGTCCATGAGTTCGAGCCCTGCGTTGGGCTCTGTGCTTACAGCTCAGAGCCTGGAGCCTGCTTCAGATTCTGTGTCTCCCTCTCTCTCTGACCCTCACCTGTTTATGCTCTGTCTCTCTCTGTCTCAAAAATAAATAAACATTAAAAAAAAAAAGTTTTTCAACTTTGAAACCTTTAGCAATTATTCATGATCATAATTCTTTCTCTTCATTATAAATATTTCTAAGTTAACTCTTAATTTTTTCTTAATAAACAATTAAATATCATTTATACTTTTATAAGCAAAGAAGATATGCATATATACATATATGTGTGTGTGTGTGTGTGTGTGTGTATATATAACTTGTAAGCCTTTTGTAAAGAATTGCTATAATATTTAGCCTCTTGTAAAGCAAATTTATACTAAAGACAAATTTAAAATTGGTAGCTAATGTTAGTAACCATCACAATATGGTCAGGGGTGCCTGGGTGGCCCAGTAGGTTAGGCCTCCGATGCCTCGTTTGGGCTCAGGTCATGATCTCATGGTTTCATGAGTTCGAGACCCACATCGGGCTCTGTGCTGGCAGCACAGAGCCAGCTTGGGATTCCCTCTCCCTCTTTCTCTGCCACTCCCCCACTCATGCTGTCTCAATCTCTCTCAATAATAAATAAACTTAAAATTTAAAAATATATATATGATCAAATCTATGACTTTAGTAGTAACCTGCATGATGATGAATAATCATATAGTTAAAAGAAAAATCCCATATCCTCTTCCCTTATTTCCATAACATTCAGAAACTCCTTAGGTACTGCTATTAATTCATGATTTCATATGTAGTCTCATGTAGTCAAGACAAAAGAAGTTCCCTTATGTCATAGTTTTGAACTACATACAAAGATTCAGAAAAAATTGCCAGTGTTGTCCCAGATGCATTGCATGAATTGTCTCCTACATATGATGGGGATATTAGAGAGATTTCAAATTTTTCACTTCCTGTCCAAATCTTGTCAAGGCTAAAATAAAAAATGTGTATTGTCAGGGTGCCTGGGTGGCTCAGTCAGTTAAGCTCTGATTTCAGCTCTCATTGTTCCTGAGTTTGAGCCCCACATCGGGTTCCTTGCTGTAAGCTCCTGAGGAGCCTGCTTCAGATCCTTTGTCCCCCTCTCTTTCTGCCCCTCACCTGCTGATTCTCTCTCTCTTTCAAAATAAATAAATCAACTTAAAAATTAAAAAAAAAATGTGTATTGTAGTCTCTGTGTGTGTGTGTGTGTGTGTGTGTGTGTGTGTGTGTGTGTGTTTGAATGTGTAATAAAATTCTTGAAACTTTCATTCTTAAACTTGGGTATAATTCTAAAAAAAAATCATTTCCTATTGTGGCATCTTTATAGGCTGGGGCACACACAGTAACAATTCAGCTACTTTTTGTTGCAGAAATGCTTCTATAATCCTGGTTTAGCTGGTCCTTGCTATATTCTCAATATCAATGAAACTCAAAACTTCCTTTTAACTCAGATTTCTTTTTAAATTTTTTGTGAGAATCTTACTGATGTAGATGGTTGATATTTTTGTTGTATTTGCAGCTAATTACATATTTGCAAGTAAAACTGAGAATACAATAATCCAAAATTTTTTAGTTATCTATCTTTACTAAGATGACAAATTTAGTTTAATATGCTATTGTTGGCATCCAAATTGAACCCTTAAATATACTTTTTCTTTTATCTCTTTATCTGATTTCCCAAACACAAAATAATTTTTAAAATGTTTATAGATGAAATAAATCTATCACATGTTCATTGTTATTAATATATATTTCAAAAATATTACTAATAGTAAAATCCTAATACATTTTTAGTATGTGTTTTGAATAAGCATATAATAGTTTTTCACAGTAATATCATTACAAGATGACTATTCACTATGAAATCGCAATGATTTCAAACACATTTAACTTTATTCATATTTTCTTTCCACTTCAAGAATTTTGTCATTCCTGATTAGAAATCCCTCTTGTTCCCTTTTCTTGGTAGAACAATCTTCACTGCCAAACTTGTAACTATTTATATTTTAAAGAGTTCCAAAGAGAAAGGTTCTGTAAGATAATGTGATCTTTTTTTTTTCTAAGCATTAAGGTACTTTTCAATTGTGCTTATGGATTTCAAACAGTGATCAGCATTTTGTCTGTATTTATACTGATGGGTGAATATAACACTGGAAATAATAGGAATATTGTGTTGCTCCATACA
Source organism: Herpailurus yagouaroundi (assembly GCF_014898765.1). Taxonomy (NCBI): domain Eukaryota; kingdom Metazoa; phylum Chordata; class Mammalia; order Carnivora; family Felidae; genus Herpailurus; species Herpailurus yagouaroundi. The sequence continues at coordinate 68,082,918 of NW_024412400.1, read as the reverse complement.
TATTACCTCCTACTGGAAACGTGATCAGCCTCACATTTTTTCTCTTTAGTAAAATAATTAAATAATAATAACATAAATTCTATATTCCTTTTCTCAGCTACTATGAAGGAATCCAAAATAGCAAATGACATAGAGAGGGCAAACAATTGAGCTAAGTAAGGAAAAATGAAACAAGTAAAAATGTAACTATAAAATTTCATATATGTGAAGATTTGAGTACTTGGCCAATATAAATAATGAAGTAGTAAAATCATTGTAAATCAAATAATGCATGCCTTTCTTTTTTTAAAGATAACAAGTGTACAATTTTTACTTTGACACAGAAAAAGAAGAGTCATGACTTATTTGTAACAGTTTCCAAAGAAAATATTAATGATTTTAAAATAATATTATTTGAATTAAGTTCAATATATACAACCTCATCTAGTGCCCTCTTCTAGTACTAAATTCACATCAGTAGTCAGTAGTAAGTCTGTCCACACATAAGGAAACTTGAACCTTAAGATCAATTCCAGTAACTCTGAAAACCAGCTGCAGAGTAAATGCACTTGTAGATCAATTAAATGCTGTCACTGAGTCTCCACACAAGCTCAATTTAATCAGAATCCCTGGTGATGGGCTCAAGCATCATTATTTTTAGGTAGTTTCCCAGGTGATACTAATAGGTAGAGAACTGGTGATAGAGTCCGAAACACTCATTTTATAGATTTGAAAACAGACATAAAGAAATGTAAACTTCTCTGAAATCAAAGTTACTAAGAGGCAATGTCAAGAAGCTTACCTAGGGTCTTCTGACTCAGAGCATGGTATTAAACATGGAACCAGTTTTTAATTTTTCTTACTCCTCTACTGGTCACTTCATTCATTCTCTCTCTCTCTCTCTCTCTCTCTCTCTCTCTCTCTCTCCATTCTAATTATTTGCTTTGATAAAGCCAAATATATCATTTCTAGTTCTACTTCACTTATTTTTCTTTTGATATTTTTTTTATGAAAGTAAAACAACTGTCCCAAGATTTTGGAGTAAACCTGGTATATTAGTCAGAGTTCTCCAGACAAACAGAAGCAATAAGGTGTGTGTGTGTGTGTGTGTGTGTGTGTGTGTGTGTGTGTGTGTGTGAGAGAGAGAGAGAGAGAGAGAGAGAGAGAGAGAGAGAGAGAGAAGGGGAGGGGAGGGAAGGG
>NW_024412400.1:68077856-68081639 GCF_014898765.1 Herpailurus yagouaroundi | reverse complement strand
GGAGGGGAGGGGAGGGGAGGAGACAGGAGAGATACATTATAAGGAATTGGTTCACATAATTTTGGGGACTGAGAAGTCCCACGACCTGTAGTCAGCAAGCTGAAGACCAAAGACAGTCAATACACAGTCTGCGTTTAAAGGCCCTGAAAACCAGGAAAAGTTGATGCTACATATTCCAGTCTAAAAGCCAGCAGGCTCAGGAAGCAAGAGGAACTGATGTTTCAGCCAGTCTGAAGGCCAGAAAAGACCAATGTCAGAGCTCAAGCTGCTAGGCTGGAGGAAGTCCCCTTTGCTTAGACTTTGCATATTCTGTTCAGGCCTTCAGTTGATTGGATGATGCCCAGCCACAGTGAGGAAGGCTATCTTCTTCCCTCAGTCTATGGATTCCAATGTTAATCCCATTCAGAAACACCCTCACAGACACAGAATAAAGTTTGGCCAAATGTTTGGGTACCCAATGGCCCAGTCATGTTGACACATAAAATTAACCATCACAGCTGGAATCTGGAAATTCTATTCCCCAATTCTCAAACAAGGTACAGACACATCTTTGTACCTCACAAATACACTGTGCCACCAAGCTCTGGGCTCATTGTAATTGCTTTGCTTGTTGATCTACCAATTCAGAATAGGGTCATATTTATCCTGTGTGGAATATACCACAATAAATGGTCACTGGAGTTTGTATTCTTGCTTCTTTGAGACTGACTCAGGATTGACTTCCCTTTTCATCATATGAGACCACAAAATCAGTAACACTGACATGTGCTTTAAGCACTAGGCTATGAAATATTCAAGATGATGATTCAGCTGAAAGTTGAATGTGGCTTGCACATAATAGGCATTCAACAAATATCTGAGGACTGAAGAAATAAATGATGCCACCTGAATTCTGGTTCCTATCTAAGGAAAACTCTAAAACTAAGCAATTTAGGTAAAGGAAGACTATTTTCTTTCACAAAGTATTTAAACAAACAAAAAACTCCACTAAGGGGAAATACAAGCCTTTTCTATAACTTTTTGGCTGTTATGAGTGGGGTACTAAGCTTAAATGTCAATTTTCATTTTTCAGGAAAATTGGATTTTGAAAAATTAAATGAACAGCACATTTACAACTTGGGAAAGAATGGGCTCTCTATGTCAATAAACTGCAGCCCTGTGAATGATTTAGAAAGCTGTCAATCCCCAGCTGGAATTGCATCAAATTGCATCCACCCCAAAGGACAGAAACTGAGATGTATGATCACTTTCCAGTTAACATGGGGAAATTACAGTCAATTTGAGAATCTTAGTTAAGGCATTCCCTGTCCTTCTGCATTTTCAGCTAGCTTATCATGGATAGATGCATGTTAAGTGACAGCAAGCTGATCCTAAGACATATTATATGAATGTGGTTGGAATAAGAAATGTCCAGATCAAGCTTGGAGCCTTAGAAGGCCTTCTAATAAAGGGACTGAGAGTTGTTTGTTAGTTTTCCATATACATACAAAATCAAGACATTAATCAAACCCATTTATTACTCAACACCTTCTGTGTGTCAGCTTATTTACAAGTATTACATTATTTATTCCTAGCCACTCTAGCAAGTAGTATTCTTTCCATTTTACAAATGATAAAACTGAGGCTTAGAGAATTGAAGGATATGCAGATCTTGGTCAACTTAGGATGAGGTACATCCCAATAAACCTATCTTTAGCTGAAAATATCGTTAAGTCAAAATGCATTTTATACACCAAACCTACCAAACATCAGAGCTTAGCCTGGCCTACCTTAAACATATTTAGAACAGGTACTTTAGCCTACAGTTGGTCAAAATCCTCTAGCACAAATTCTATCTTATAATAAAATGTTGGATATCTCATACAATGTATTGAGTATTATACTAAAAGTGAAAACCAAAATAGTTGTATGGATACGGTATGGTTGTAAGTGAATCAGTGAATTTACTTTCCTCATTGTATGGCTGGGAACTGTGGCTCCCCACCACTACTCACCATCACAAAGAATATGAAACTACATATCACTAGCCAGGGAAATGAGCAAGATTCCAAATTTGAAGTATGGTTTCTACAGAATGTGTTGCAGGGGTGCTGAAGGGGTTCTGGACAGCCTCCCTTCCCCTTTGTCCCACTCCTAAATGTGCCACTTTGTCATGTGAAAAAAAGGCACTAAAGGCACTTGAGTCCCTGTGGGCTCAAGAGAAACTTTTGACCTTCCCTTAACCACACAGAAAAATCTAAAGTAGGGGGATCTTTTCCAGAGTAAGAGTTATTAACAGAGATAAATTTTAACTGAGTGACCCTCTATATAGTAGGGCAAACAACTAATTACCAATCATCTGCTCTTCTTACAGCCCTGTGAAATGTACTTCTTTCCTCTGAAATCTCAAACCCTACCCCCTTCTCCTTAATTCAGAATGACAGATATACCTCATTTGGCCTGTCTTTGGAATTTGCATGTCTATGTGCATTCCCTGTACGTATGTATGCCTATTAAGTTTGACTTTCTCCTGTTAAACTGTCTCATGTCAGTTTGATTTTTAGTCCAGCTAGAAGGACCTTTGAGGGGACAGGAATTCTTGCTCCCCAATAGTGCATTGCTTATGAACCATTATAAAGCTGAATAATCTTGTAGAACCATCATAAGTTGGGACTGTCTGTATGGCATATAAACAATGAATAAAAGATTGAACCAAGATTAGCTCAAAACTCCAGCTTTTACAACTACACAGTACTGCCTTCTATATTTCATGTTGTATTTTACCTAGATGTAGAGGATCTTTCATTTTGGTGACAGAACTGGCACAATTTTATCAATTTAAGTATAGTAACTGGAGGTAGGCAGTCCCAAGGTTAATGTAAGTCAGTTTATTTTTATGATTTTGGTTTAAAGAATCATTTTGATGACTTTTGAAACTCAGGAGATCTGAAACATTTCCAAATTTTCTAGAATGCTGACAGAAGACAGGTTCTTTGACAGTAATTTCTCCTTATTTCTTGTAATGACAAAAATACAAAGAGTGAGAAAGAGACTAAATTTGATATAATGATAATGGCTTTGTTTAGGTAAAAAACTTCATTATAGTGGTAAAAAAACAATGACTTAGACTTGGCTTAATTAATTCTGGTGCAATGAGCCCAGGGAGGTAGGTATGATTTTTAATTTTAAGTGTCAATTTGACCGGGCCACAGGGTGGCTAGAATCTTTGGCTAACCATATTTCTGGGTGTGTCTTTGAGGGTATTTCTGGATATTAGCATTTGAATCAGTAAACTGAATAAAGAAGATTACCCTTACCAATGTGGGTGGGCATCATCTAATCCATATCAGGCTTGAATGAAAGAGAGTGGTGGAAGAAAAAAGAATCCACTCTGACTGATTGAGCTGAGAGAGTGTTCATCTTCTGCTTGACTGGGGCTTACACTACCAGCTTCTCTGGCTCTCAGGCCTTCTGGCTTGAACTGGAACTATATTTCCAGCTTTTTGGATCTCCTGCTTAGAGACAGCAGATATGGGAGTTAGTGTCCACAATCATGAGTGTTATTCTTTATAACAAATGTCTTTCTCTCTTTTTCTAAGGGTGTGTGTGTGTGTGTGTGTGTGTGTGTGTGTGTGTGTGTGTATATACATATATATATATGTGTGTGTGTATATACATATATATATATTGCTTGTATATATGTTGTACATATATACAAGCAATATATATATTGCTTGTATACACGCTCATATATGCTTACATTAGTTGTATATGTACATGTATATGTATAAATATATATATATA
>NW_024412400.1:68022791-68077456 GCF_014898765.1 Herpailurus yagouaroundi | reverse complement strand
CCTTGACTAATACAGTAGGAAGTAAAAGGTAAACTAATTTAAAACATCTATTTTTTTAACATGAACACAGTAGTTCTGGAGGTATACCACCCCCCTCCCCTGCTTTTCTGCAGGTCAGCTGTACCCAACTAGATATGTGATACCTACGATCATATGAGAAATTCTAAATTTTTAAAGTCAGATGAGAGCCTGTTACAGATGTCCTCCAGCCAGTGTTTTAGATTAAGCAATCTACTTTTTTCTAGAATAAATTTAGTAATTTAATAAAGAATAAGATGTAGTAATTTAATCAACACCTCATTGGATGACATTTTAAAATACAAATAAAAAATAGGATACATCAAACAATTTATTACACTAAACGCTAGGGTCTTTTTTTTTTTTACACCTTTCAAAACCATTAAGGAGTGTGATTTTAACATAATGCTCAAAGAAAAAAAGTAATGTAGGAAATGATAAGCATAATCAATCATTGATCACATTATATGTAATTCAATATATACTAATCACACATTTCATCTTCAAATAATGAACTTCATTCATACAGGGAATTATTAATACTGTCTTCACTGAGGTAGTAGAGCTATTTATCTAAAGATTTGTCTGATATTAAAGAACATGGAATCTAACATGCATCCAAAGATTATGGTCTCGTTTTAAATCTATGGTTCAGTTTAGTGTTTTACTCAGGTGTTGGGATAGCATGAAATGCTGAAGAATAAATACTCACTCCTGACAATTTAATCTAGAAACAAGAACCCCTTACTCTGACAGCAACCTGAAAGGGCCATTTGTTCTACCTCCTTGAACAGGTCTAAATTTAACTCACTACTTTATCAATCACCTCCAAAGGCAGTCTAGAATTTTAAAAATATATTCTATTTTTTTCCTCAAAAAGTATGCCAAATTAAAAAGAAAATTAATGTTTATTATTTTTGAGAGACAGAGAGAGACAGAGTGTGAGTGGGGGAGGGGCAGAGAGAGAGAGAAAGACACAAAATCTGAAGAGGCTCCAGGCTCTGAGTTGTCAGCACATAGGACTTCAGGCTCGAATTCACAAGCTGTGAGATCATGACCTGAGCTGAAGTCGGATGCTTAACCGACTAAGCCACCCAGTGCCCCAAGTATGCCAACTTTTAAATTGCACTTTTTCTTTTTTCCCTTAGCACATATCTCCATTTTTTCTCAATTACTGTTTTTTTTTCAATGTTTATTTATTTTTGAGACAACGCGAGAGATACAGTGCAAGCAGCAATGGAGGGGCAGACAGAGGGAGACAGAATCTGAAGCAGGCTCCAGGTTGCTGTCAGCCCAGAGCCCGAAGTGGCACTCGAACTCATGAACCCTGAGATCATGAGCTGAGCCGACACTTAACCGACTGAGCCACTCAGGTGCTTCTCAATTATTGTTTTACTTACACTTCTTAAATAAATGGTTCTCAAACTTGGGTGCACGTTGTTATTTGGTGAACTTTTAAAAAAATTCAGTGTCTGTGTCTCGTAATCAAAGATTCTGATTCACTTGGTTTTGGATGAGACTCAAGGATTTGTATCTTTTAAAAACTCCTTGGGGGGCGCCTGGGTGGCGCAGTCGGTTAAGCGTCCGACTTCAGTCAGGTCACGATCTCGCGGTCCGTGAGTTCGAGCCCCGCATTGGGCTCTGGGCTGATGGCTCAGAGCCTGGAGCATGTTTCCGATTCTGTGTCTCCCTCTCTCTCTGCCCCTCCCCCGTTCATGCTCTGTCTCTCTCTGTCCCAAAAATAAATAAACGTTGGAAAAAAACAAACAAACAAACAAACAAACAAAAAAACTCCTTGGGTGATTCTACTGCATAATCATTGGAAAACACTGCCTACATCTTTTGGATGCAATATTTAAAAATATCTAGAGCAATGCAAACTTATTTATTAAGACAGAAGTATAAATAATAATCACACATGACATAACTATGAATTATTCAAAATCCAGTATAAAAAATAGAAAAGGACAATAAAAAGAGAAATTAAAACCAAAGCAAAAAACTACCATACATTTAAAACACCATGAACTAATTTCCAGTATAAAGACCATCATTAATCTCACTCTCCTCTTTATTACCAGAAGCTTCCTGAACTACTTTAGCTGTGGTCAAGATTCTGTAGCTTCTGTCTATAGCTAGCCAAATTTGTTTTTGTCACTTTGAATATCAGATGCTAACATTCTGAAAACTAAATTGATACCTTGTAAAGCAAGTGTCAAAGGAACGGTCATTGTGGCTGTCCCAAAACCCAGGCACCCACTAGCCAAGGAACACCTAGAACCCTTCAGTAATTCTCTAGACTAGTTGTATGCTGTGTTCTTCTGGGGATCTTTAAAAATCTGCTGATACCCAGACCCTACTGCCCCAGAGATCTGAGGTGAGGCTCAGGAATCTTGTTTTAAAACCTCTCCAAGTGTTTGTTATATGAAGCCAGAGTGGGGAACCATGGACTCAGATAGGTTTGAAAAATCTGAAGGTCATATAAATGTGGCCAATTTGTGATACACTCAGGATAACAAAATCTGAGGAACCCCTCCTCACTCCCTTATATACCTTCAACTACCCTAACATTCCTTCCCTTTATAGTTACTCAAAGGTTGTTTTTCATTTTGAACTTTTTTTTTTTAACTCTATAAAAACAAAACAAAACAAAACAAAACAAAAACAGGGATTTAAAGTTAGGAGAGTACTATGATTTGGTATAAATTCTCTAACTCCTAGACTGGTTTTCATCAGAGGTAAATAGATATTTGGGACTTTGATCCTTCTCTTACATTTTGTTTAATTTATCTTTATTCTCAATTCTTCAGAGTTTAGGTGTCAAAGATATCCCACATTGTTCCTCAGAAGTGAGAAAAATGTAGCAAACATGATGACAAATTACAAAGCTTTTTCCCTTTCTTTTCAACCCTCCAGATGAGAAATAATTTCTTAGTCTATGATATTAACAATAATGAAAGCAAACACACACACTTTATCATTATATAGCACTATGTACCAAGACTGTTCTGAATACTTTGCACATATTAATTCATTTACTCCTAAAAACAACCCAGTGACAAAGGTAATATTTCACCACCATTTTACGAATGAAAAAAGAGAGACATGGAAAGGTTCAATAAGTTTTTTGAGGTCATTTAGTAGATAAACTGTCCTTTAAAATCTGTGTTCTTAATGAAAATACTATGATATCTCTAGAAGAATTAAGATTTATCTTCCTAGAGTAGACAGATGATTTACCCTATTATTATGCTTGTAATTAATGTATTCAGTTTTCATAATCTGGTGGGACAATGCAGCAGAAACAAAATCTAAGTTTTATAATATTTTTTCTAGTGATATATGTACCACAAAATCACCTTGAAATTGCTAAAGGCATTCTTTTGTCCCCAGAAATATAGGTGTATTGGAATTATCTAGGAACTACCTGTTGGAAAAATCAGTCATGTTGGAGACTTCTTCCAATGAAGAGTCATTTTGAATAATTTCAAACAAATCCCCTCAGAAGATTTGGCCTAAATAAGGTGGGAAGTTAAATTAGTTGTGGGAAAGAAATAAGCATTAAAAAGTTCCCACACTTCTAGAAAAAGTCTAATTGTTGGTTAGCTTTAGAACTAGTCTTAAAATTTCAATCAATTCAGTTCTGTGGACAGACTCTATAAGCCAACCAATCAGTGATAGCCTCATTTGAAAGTCAGCCAATTAGCAATAGACTCAGTCCAGTGGACAAGCTTCTAAGGCCTACTTAACTTACTATGTCTTTAATCCACTCACCAATGATTCAAATGAGATCAGAAGTCTGCCTTGCTCAACAAGACTATGGCTGACTTCATAACTCTCTATTTCACTTTTTTTGATTTGATTTTTTTTTTTAATATTTTAAGTAATCTATGTACTGAACGTGAAGCTCAAACTCACAACCCCTAGGTCAAGAGTCACATGCTCTACTGAGCCAGCCAGGAGCCCCATCACTTTTTGATTGTGGATACTGAGTGGTGATCTCTTTCCACAATAAAGGATATAATTAAGTAGTTTTTCTTTAAATGTTTAAAATCCAATGCTACTTGAATCCTAGAACTCACCCAGTGTCAGTGGTTCTAGCTATATTATATGGGACAAGTCAGATCCAGTGATGACACATTCCCCCTCTAGTAGAGTGTCACCCATGGGCAAAGCTTCACATGTGAATCAAAAATGCTATATAGAATGATGGGTCTGCCCTGAGGATCTGTGCACAGGGCAATTTCTACTGTTAGACTGAAAGGTACAGTTGCCCATTTGTGGAGTCAGGGGGTCTTTAAATTGTTCTGGTGGGGGACATCTCAATGCACCAGGGAACTTCATTTGTTAGCAGGACAGCCCAGTTTTTAACACTGCCATGACATGGTACAAAAAAGCAAAAGCAGCTAGAGAATGGTTAAAACAGGCTCCCCTTTCTTTCCCCATTGACTGGAAAAGCTAGATACCCTTCAAATTGTGTAAACCTTTAAGGTTTGGGGGAATCCAGCAGGAAGAAGATCTTTAAGAGATAATGGTATACTTCCTGTTAATAAGACACATAGGTTCTCAAACAATAAACTGAAACAATAAGGATATTCATGTATTTGCATTTCAAGCTTGGAAGGAAGTTTATACTTGTGAATGTGTAATTTCTGTTTTAAATAAAATCTCATGGCTCCTTTGGGTACCTTTAAAAATTTATTTTCAATGAGAACTTACTTGGGAACCTATTTTGATATATTAATTTAAACATACTATAGCAATTCTTAAATATCCATATTATTTTTCTCATCACCAGAACACCCTTGTTTTACTTCTATATATTTTTGATATATCAGTTTTCTTTAATTCTCCCTAGGAATTATATATCCATATACTATGAGTATCAGAGTCCTAATTTATTGTTTACCATTACAGAAGAAAATCATCAAAAAAGTTTCTAACATTTGTTCAGTATATTCTGATAATTTAAACTATGGAACAAATTTGTATTAGGTTTAGTTTATCATGGGATGGCCTCCAAGAGACAAGAGCAAAAATACTAGCTCCATGATATTAGAAACATAGCTGAAAGTTCCTATATATATTATAGAAACCTATATCTCTTTATCATGTAACTTATGCTGATTTTTGTGTTCAAAGCTTTGGAAATTACTGCTGATAACCTTCTACAATATAGTCATGCTTATAAATTCTTAATAAAAAAAATCCGGCTTACACTAGAAGAGTAATGAGGCATTACCCAATTGACACCAGCTATTAAAAACAAATACAAACTATAAGGAGGACATTACTTTTAATCTGCTAAATGATGAAAAAGAATGGTGGCAATAGAGTAGACATTAACAATTTTATTTTATACTAAAATAAGTTAGAAAATATATTTGGTAATTACTTTGCTCAATTTCTCTGATGTTAACTGTGTCTAGAAAGTAATAAACACTCAATAAATGTTAGTATTTGTTATTTTATTGTTGTTGCTATTATTTATGATGATGATGATCTAATTTTTAGCCCTTGGTGTGTGGCATATGGATGACAATTTTTTAAAGTGTGCAAATGAAATAGTAAGCCATTTCAACCTTTTGAAGATTTCTGGTTTTTACATAGATTTTGTAATTCATATAATATATGGTAGAGCGGTATGTTTATATATCGGGTGTATAGTCAAACTGTTACTATTTGAGATGTTACCTTTTTCTTTCCTTTATTTTGCTACCATGCTGAATCAAGAAAATAAAGTGGTTTCTAACTTGAAGGAAGTTTGACCTGCATTCACCTTAAAGTAATATCATGATAGTTTGTTTTCTGAAGGATGAAGTATTTGCTATGAATGGAAGACAATTCCCAGTTTATAGGACAATAAATAGGATGTTGATGGCAGAAAAGCCATTGCCAGCAGAGCAAACCAGAAGAATGTCAGCTAGAACTGCTGCACCTCACCAGAGCAGACAGCAGCCCCACCTGATCAACACGGGCACCAATCCATGTCAAGCCCACAGTGCCTAAAGTAGCTGCCTACTTAGCCATGTATAATTTAGTTGTTCTCTGAACAGGAACTTAAATCCTCACCCTGGTCCCTGTAGCTGATTTCTCCCAGGCAATGACTTCACACTGTTGATGACATGATACATGATAGGTGGAAGAATCAGCTCACAGAAGTAGATACAGTTCTCAAAGTTGCTAGGGCATCGCAATGCTGATTCATTACAAGAAACTCAAACTCATGAGCAGAGAGCTACATGGAGTGCTCACACTCTGGGTGCAACTTTCTCTTTTTTTCTTTCCCAAAGGTATGACTGATTGTTTAAATATATTTTGCATTTGAATTCTGTCCAGTAGAATATTCACTCTCCTTTAGCAACAGCTTCCCCAATTATTGGTTTATATTCACAGCTTCACTCATTTGCTTTACCTGCTTGGCCCTAAAGGCATTTGAGTTTTGTAACTCCTGTGAATAACCTGTACGCCACAGGAAGTCAGGGATTATGTCAGTTTCATTCACTAATGTGTGTCTGGCACCTACCAGAATGCCTTACACATTGTAGGCTATCATTAATATTTGATGAAGCAAAGAATACATATATCAATGAATGACAGCCTTGTATTCAGATCTTCAGAATGAGAAACAGAAAAGTAAAATTTATACATGCGTACCCTGATCATCTTTATATTCCTTAAAAATGCCCATTACCTGTTCCCATTAACTCTGGCAAACTGGTGCAAATTAAGGCAGTCTATCTAAATGAGTTACTATGCTATGTTACTATGAGTTACCAAATCAAAAATTTCAATTTCTCAGTCCTGGAGGTGAAGGCTATCAAGAAATTCCAGACCATTATTTTGAGGGTGCTCTGAGTATATAAGATATTGCTTCTAAAAGATAATCAACATACAGATGCACTGCCACCTGTCATATACTTTTTAAAAATAATCTGTCTGAGAGAGAGAAAAATGGGAAAAGGGAATTCTTAACAGTTGTGATAAACAAAGCTAAGACAAGCTCCTTTCATTGGTACAAAATTTGACAGTCTTATTTATGAGTGGCTCAAGGATACAGTGTGAAACCAAGAGAGGGTATTGCCACCAACTTTTCTTTGAATAGGCTAGCCTATGAGTTTTTGGCACCTAGCTCAATGGCTTTTGAACAGGCACTTTGGAAACAACAAAACATTTTTATCACATCCTTTATGCTCTTTTGGAACCTTTGTATCACTTAAAAACACATAATGATTCTTAATCTCAATGTTGTACATGATCTAGAAATTTCATCTCTAGATGAAATGAAAACAAAACATGTTGGCGGGGAAGTACAAAATGATTGCCTCTTTCTAATACCTGCAGTAGGAGCATGATAATAACAGTAACACAACTTCTCCTTTCTCTCAAAGATAATTATGGCTCTCTAGAATTCGGCATCTGTGCTACCAGATGTTACTGTCAAACACGTAAGCAATGGGTTTGAGCATTGCACAAACCTGGCCAGCTTCCAAGAGTCTTTGTCTGAATACCTCAGCAGAAGCAGGTGGCTTTCTGGAGTCCGAGGTTTTAAGTACCAGCACACAAATCCTGCTTCAAAAGGAAGAAATGATTTTTTCTAATGATGGATTGAATCTATGTAGGTTCAAGCCACCACTATGGTGCTACTGATAGACATTTTTATAGCTATGTTTTACATGGAAGGAATAAAAACTAAAATGTTTAATATCACTAATAAAAAATGAAAATAATTATACACCAAAAATATGTCACCATTTTCCTTCAAATAAATGACATCCTACTGTCATGGCAACTAAGATTTTGTAACAATGGAAATAAATGTTTTTTTAGAAAAAAATGCAAAGTTAATGTTTTAAGGTAGACTGTGCAATGTCAGTTACATAATGCTATCAGTGTTAGGAAGACATTAAAATGTCACTTAGATGATGTAGTGAGTTTTAATAGAGTATTTCCTAAAACTGAATGGAATTCTTACAATTTGATGTTGTTCTTCCTTTTTGATGTTCAAATAGGCTTCAACTTATAAAATAATGGCAATATACCATGGTTTTGTTTTTCTTTATTTGAGTAAATTGAAAGTTAATAACCATAAATTTTTTTGAGAAATTAAATGTAAAATATCTATGTTTCTATATACATACATACATATATGTATCTATGTATCTAAGATTTGAAAACAAATTTCTCTTATCTCTAAATTTACTTTAAAAGATATTAGTTGACCTTTTCCTAAAGGATGCCACAGACAAAATCAGTGCTTCTACTTATCAAGATCTACTCAAATTCAAATAATTCAGGAACTATATTAAAATGAAGTCATTTGCTTTATGTGCATTTTTTATGATTAAATAAATGATCCACTTCACATCATGAAAAAGTATGTGTCTCTCTAATGCCAGTAAATCATAATTTAATTAAATTCAGTTAAAAAAAATCTTTTTTTTCAAAAAGGGAAAAATCAAGACAGCCTACAGACGGTAAAATAGGTAAGCGATTGGTTTTTCTGCTACTATTCTGTCATCAAATAGTTACAGGAACACACACACAAAATGAAGGAAAATATTAACTTTGAGTCATGTACATTATTTTTACTACTCAGTTCTTGTGATTGAAGTCATTCATTCTTCAAAATCAACTTGATCCATCATCCCATTAGAAGTACATGTAGCATGCTTTACTTTGTAAAGTGGGGTAAGCAAAACTCTGAATCTCATTTCTCTGATATTTTTCTTATGCATTCTCCTACTGGTAATTATTTTAGCTTGCCATTTATTTATTAGTAGTCCCACCAGAGGGCAGACAGGGAAAAACTCAAACTAAAAGCTGAAATAAGCACAATACTGGTATTTATTCATTTTTCCATCAAGGTTGTGGAGAGGCATTATGATGCTATTTCAGACCATTCAGCATTGTTTTCCACAGTCCTTCTCTTGTTTCTGGGTAGGCTGGAGACTGTCTTCATGATCTAATAATTATCTAAAATAAATTTTAGTGGAACATAATTTATTTTGTATGAAGAGTGAGTCAACAAACACACATGTGGAAAATTTAAAATTTAAGACAGTTCATAATAATAAGCCAATAGAGAGACTTCAGCTGGTGAGATTTTTAACTATCCCATGGGAGCCATGAATCATACTTATTACCAAATACAGTATGTGTCACATTTTTTACAATGAGAATTCTGACAAAGGTGAAAACAGAGAATTACATTAATCCAATCTGTATGCTACAAAAACATATAAAACAATTTCCACATCCACAGGAGTCAGTCAGTACTTGATTTTAGCTCTATTTCTGAGATGATAAAAAAGGAAGTGTAATAGCCACTTTAATATATTTGTCAAAAGAGAGGATGCCCTGCAAACAACCTCAAAATTCTCTGAAATGGTAGGAAGAACTGTTCTAGAATATCATTTAAAAAAAACTTATAATGCTATAATTATGATAAGGAACAGCAAACCATTATTGTCAAAACTATTTTCTGCAAAACTAGTAGGAAATATGCATTTTTGCAATGGTAATAATTCAGGTAAAAAACTACAGAGGGGTTTTAAGATAGTAATACAAAATTTAACGCTTAGGTTATCACTAAATTAGCTAAGAACTAAGTAAGTTCTTAGTTCAGTCTAAATAGCTTTATCTTTGAGTCTAGATTTATAAATATAGGTTCAATAAATATCAAATGAAAGAAGAAAAAATCATTTCCTTCCTGGTAAGAAGTAATTATTATCCATTGCTCTCTAAACTCAGAAATGATAAAGCTAACTGTTAATTCTGAAGATAATCTGTTCTCAAAGTCCTTAACATCTACATCTTTTAGTGTGTGTATATCCGTTGAATGCTACACTAAGTATGTAACCTGGGAGCATATTTTTTTCTAAATTGGAGAGATATGAGTAACTTAGCTAAAGAGAGATTAATAGTTCAATAGGCACAGAAAATATTGCTATAGAGGGATTAAATCAACACTGATTTATGAGAGTCATCAAAACATGGTAAACATTGGCTATAGAAATTTTGGCACCACCTAGTAAAGTGTAAGGGGTCCAAGAGAAATTATCCTGCCTATTGGCAAATAGTAGATCCTCAAAAATCCCTCCCTTGCCAAGGATGAATTAAAAGATTTAAAATGTAATATGCATGAAAAAATACTGCAGTAAATACGGTAAAGAAAGCATGTCAGTGAATAAAAAAGGGAATATGGGGGGGAGGTGTAATACCAATTAGTGAAGAACTTTGAAATGACTGTATTGAAATCATACAAAATTACAGCGTCTCTTTTAAATTTTGCAATTTTGCATGAGATTAGGCACTAGACTGATATTAAAAGAATACTTAACAAAATTAGCAAGATCTAAAAACACTATGGCAAAGTTAAAATCAACATTAAATCATTAAATACCAGAATGGGTGCTAGAGAAAGTGAAATCAAGAATTTAGAGAATTAATATGAAGAGCTCTCCAAAAACACAAAGGAAAAACATAAGTGGAACAAGGAGCACATTCAATTATGCGCATAGCATGATTCTTCATGCCAGGATCACATTTGCTAAGAACAAACCCAGGAAGCAGTCAGAGGTGTTAACAGTGGCTATCTCCAGGGGCACCTGGGTGGCTCAGTGGGTTAAGCATCTGACTTGGGCTCAGGTCATGATCTCACAGTTCATGAGTTCCAGCCCTGCATTGGGCTCTGTGCTGACAGCTTAGAGCCTGGAACCTGCTTTGGATTCTGTGTCTCCCTCTCTCTCTGCCCCTCCCCCACTCACATTTTGTCTCTCTCTCAAAAATAAATAAACATTAAAAAATTAAAAAAAAAAACAACGTCTAGCTCTAGATTGTGTAATCATGAAAGGGTTTTACTTTCATTCCTTACATTTTTTCAATATAAAGACTTCTTACAGGAGTATCTATTACTTTTATAATCAGAAAAAATAAACACACACAAGCTCACCTTGATATATAGATAGATAGATAGATAGATAGATAGATAGATAGATCTATATATATACCTATATTTATATCTATATCTATATATATTTAAGTGTATCCATTGATGCAATGGCTTTGTCTACAATAATTAATCCCTGTTGTCTGGCCAGTCTTAGGCTGGAAGGTTTTTAAAGCTGCTACCTTTAAAATTACAAGAATGAAGCTTAATTAACCGAGGTTCTATTTCTCCCTTTCAACTCTGCATAATTTAAAATTCCATGAAGCTGGAATTTAGAATTAATTCCAGCTTGTAATAGCATGCCACGCTGGCTGATTCTTAGTTTTCACCATTGAAGAAGGAAAGTGTTTTCTAAGTCTTCAGTAAGAACTTAAGATTCAGATTTCAGAACGATCTAAGAAAAAATTAGCCCGAGATCTAATATTTTTGATACTCCTTTAAATTCTTTTAAGCTCCTTTAAAATTTCTTCCATATACTTTTGTTTACTTTCTCTTAATGACACTTTAGGAAAACTTCCTTTAATTTTGCATGAAGACAAAAAATCAATATCGTTTCTACAATAATGTATTGAGTACAGCAAGCTAGTATGGTGTAGTGGAGGCAACCCCAGCTTTGATGTTAAACAAGCTGAGGCTGAATCCCAGCTCCACTATTTACTAACTGTATGTCATGAGGCAAGGAGATAATCACTGAGTGGAGCTTCTATATCATTAAAAGAAACAAACCCAACTGCTAACACATTTATTTCCAAAATCCTATGGAGTGCCTTCCATGTGCCAGACACTCTTCTATTCATAGGTACTTGGGGGATTTGATGAATTATTTTCTATAAAGCATATTTGCCAATTTTAAAAGTACCTCCCTTATTCAATACTAGCTTCTCTACAAAAGTGACTTTGAAATGTGAGTGCTAGATTATTATTTTCTCTTTTTCCTAACATCAACAATTAAATTACTGGAACTCTTAATATTTAATATATACTGAGATGCCAAACAAAGTCATGCTGTTTTTGTCAACTGTTTATTTCTGGCACAGGGTAGAGTGAGCAGTTCTGCAGCTAGTCTCTTTTCAGAAATGGCAAAAAGCATACCCTGATAAAAACATTTTCAGTGGAAAGAATTGATTTTTAGAATCAAAGAGAATAACCAATGCTATTGTTTAATATCTATCATTGAAACTTTTCTTTGCATGGATTAACATAGCTGAGTATTTGACTGTATTAAAACATGGAGAACAGGGACACCTGGGTGGCTCAGTTGGTTAAGCTTCCCACTTCAGCTCAGGTCAGGATCTCATGGTTCGTAGGTTCAAGCTCCACATCAGGCTCTGTGCTGACAGCATGGAGCCTGCTTTGGATTCTGTCTCTCTCTCCCTCCCTTCCTCCCTCCTTCCCTTTCTCTCTCAAAAATAAACATTTAAAAAATGTGGAGAACATTTATTGACCACCTACTGCAGGATAGGATGAATGCATATTAGGTACTGTGTGTGTATTTGTGTGTGTGTGTGTGTGTGTGTGTGTGTGTGTGTGTGTGGTATGAGTATGCATGTATCGATAATTATTTAGTTCTTGCTATGACTCTTCAAGGTATTACACTTTTATGGGAAGAAATTGAGGCAAGTATCTTGCCCAAAGTCACATAATATATTGTGATAGTATTCACTGTCAGATTTTTTTAAGGCAAATCTCCCAGGCTGGAATGACTGTATTATTTCCTTTAGAAAGAATAAAATTATCCAATTTAAAGATATATTTTAAAACAAAGAATTTTCGATATACACATGATCATGCATTATCAAAAGCTAAAATGTGACATAGAGTACAAAAATATTCTAAAGCATAGATGAAGAGATATACTAATGACAGGTATTCATACCTCTTTTAAAATAGAATTTGGCAAGTTAAAATACCTTTCAAATAACCAAAATCTTGTGAGAATCAAATATTAACAGAAGATTTATCACCCTCATTGAGTGAAATGAAGACCTATCCATAGAACCCACTTGTCTCTATAAAATACTGAATGAGATAGAACTGCAAATACTACCTGACATAGGTTCAGTGAAACCATGAGAAATTATTCAAACTGTGTTTTGAAAAAAAGAATTGAGGCTATAGAGCATAGTAGAAAAAAAGTGTTGCCTCTGGATGCAGACTCCTGGGTCTAAATCCAGATCCTTTACCAGGAGCCTCAAACCAATCACTTAACAACTCCATGCCTCAGTTTCTCCATTTGTGAAATGAAGAAACACATTTGTTACCCAACCCTCTCTAAACACTACAACAGTTTTGTCTATACTTTCTTACAAAATGTTAGATTTCTAAATTGTAATAAATGTATAACATTTTTTAAGAATAGTTCATGTCGCATGTCTCAGTCAAGCTCTGTTACTCCCACTGTTAGTCCCAGTTCATGGAATCATCTGGACCTCTACTCTCTGCTAGGCATCTCCTATCATGACAGTCCTCTCTATGACCAAGTAGACTACCTACCCATCACTTGGATCTATCTTTTGCCTATATCCTCAGATGTCTCTCTGACTCACCTACCTGATAGATTCCTGACCCCATATGACACCTAGTGGTACACCTAATCTGTATCTGAATGTGGCCAATTGAGAAGTGCTGGGAAAAAACAAAAACAAAAACAAAAACAAAAAAACAGTGTGACACAAATTCTCAGGTTGATATCACCACATTTTTCAGCAGTTTCTCTAGACTCAAGGAAAATCAAAATGGTTATTAAGGGAGTTGCTTTTTGGAGCTAAAGAAGACTGAGCTGACAATTAGGGGCCATATGCTGAACACACTCCCCGTACATGGGCAGCAATCCCTCCTAGAATGGCAATCTGGAAAAGTATACCTCAATATCTACCATACCACATATTTATGGACACCTAATTTCAATTTTTTCCTCCATGACCCTTCTATGATCCAATTGTCAATTCAAACTCAATTATAGCTATTTAGGAAAATTCTCCACTCTTCTGAAACTTATCTACTCCATTATCCCTTGTCTCCTTTTTACCCCATCCTCAGCAAATGATTTGCTCCAAAGAGAAAATGCAAGGTATAAGACAGGAACTTCTTGAACTTGTGCCACCACACCTATATACTTATCTGCTCCCACTCGTCTCTCTTTTCTTCCATAAACATACTTCAGTAACTGTCCATTGACTTTTACATAAAAGCCAATTTTCTTCCCATGGCTGACAGCCCCCCTTGTGATCAGGCTCCTGTGTAACTCTCTATCCTCTCTTACATTACTCCCTTTATGTTCACAATCCCATAAGGATTATAGTTTAATCCCCAGAAATTATTGTGCAATAGTACATTTCTCTTTGGCATATATTTTTCCTTCTGTGCTAGACACTCTTAATCAGCTTTCTTTGCTCCATTACTTCCCATTCGCCCTTAGGATCTCAGTCAATTTGTCAAAGAGCTAACCCTGACCCCTCAATATGATTTACGGCATCTCTTTAATCTGCATCTGTAGTTCTCCGTCTTGCCCTCATTAAAATATGGAGTAGTTCCCTGTTTTGTAATTAATGTTCCCAATAGACGATAAACTCTCTGAGGATAGGGCATGATATTATGCAGAGTTCATCCTCCAGACTCACATAAATACCCGACACCTAATAGATACTAAATATTTTTTCATGAATAAATGGTTATTTTTATAACTTATACCTGATACTAAGGGCCAGAACTGAATTAGGCACTTGGAATGCATTAACTCATTTCATCTTCACAAGGATCCTCCTAGGTTTGTACATTACTCAGAAACTAGGCACTGAAGCCTTCAGTCATCTGATAAAGTTCTCATGTAGATAAGAGACAGAATTTAGATTCAACCCAGATTTGTCTGATTTTAAATCCCTTCACTTACCCATATAATGTTCTCTGCTAGACTGTAAGCCACTAGGGGATAGACTCATGTCCCATCTCTTCATGTCATTTAATTTATTCATTTGTTTATTCTTGATTACCTTACCACCTGATTAGCTCTAGATAAATACAGTTGACTGAATCATAAATTTCCACTATTTTTGTTGTTACTTTTTTATTATATTGTTGTGTCTTTTTTTTTTTTTGACCCAACTGAAGGAGGGCACAGAAGTAACTTGTGACACATATTTTTTTTAAAGAAAATGTTTTTTACTATGGAGAAATGAAATTTGAAGCCTAATGTAATCTTTAAACATGAGAACAGATATAATTTGGTGATAAACACTTACTCTGTTTCAAATGAAGACAGGGTTAGAGGTAATGAATTTAAATTACAGAAAGAATGAGTTAGGTTAGAAGTTGAACAAAATTCTCTGAATATGAATAATGAAATATAAGAAAATGATACCAAGGGAAGATATATGAATCACCATCTCTGTAGCATTTGAAATAATGTAGATAGAGAACTATCTATTTGAAAAGCAGAGACATAAGAAATAAATTACCTCTTCTAGGCTTATGATTGTATGTTTCTATCCTTCTTATCTGCTAATGATGACTTTTATATTTCTAAGAAAGATCAAATTGTATGTATAAAGAGGGGGAAAAAAAGAACATTTCCACAATATAAATGACAAAGTAAAAGGAATTCAAATATCATTCTCTCACTGAGTCACTGTTTCACGTAGTACGCAAATATCCAATGCTTTATTATTATCAGAACATGAGTATATTTTAAACAGGAGAAAAGCAATAATCATCAACAAAATGAATAAATCTGAGGGTAAATCTACCTATTTTCTTCCTAAATATTATAATTTATATCAATCATCTAAATATTTAATCAAAATATTTGCTTGGAAAATTTAATTTCCACCAGAAGACTTTCAGACAAAATGTCCCTGATTGTCAAAGGGAAGATTTATGTTTGCTTTTAATATCTCATGGATAGGAAAATTCAGAGAGAGAAAAAAAAAATATTTTGATTCTTATAACAAAACACACTTAAAATACTTAATTTGTATGAATTTTCAAAAACTACTTATAAAAATAAAAACTAAAAGGAAATAAAACCTCCATTATTTCTTTAAAAAAAAAAAAAAAAACCTTAAAGAAGTTACCTAAACCCTGTTGTATAATTTACCTACTTAAGCCCTCACATTTACAATCTTTTATCCACATTATCTAAATCCAAAATGTTCTGGAAACCAAAGCTATTTTGTGTAACTTGGCAGTGCAATCATTTGGGGGCAAAACTTCATCGTTACTGACACTAGGCTATTTGGAATTTTAAGATGTCCCACAAAGAATTAAATGTTTGGCTACAAAAATATTAATAAGTTTTATTACCTGTGTTACCCAAAACCCAGTGGGGACATTGTGTACTATATTACCACAGTATGTAAATCTTAAAAAAAAAAATCTAAAAATTCCACAACCTCTGGATCCAAACATACCTGGTCCCAGGGTTTTGGACAAGGAATTGTGGGTTTGTATCTTGGGGTGCTTGCCCACAGCCTATGTTAGCTCTTCTCGGCATCCATTCACTATTTGGAAGTTTCTCTTGGTCTCCATGTCTCCATATCCAGTGTTCTAAGACAAACTGGGACAATCTGCTAGATTTTCTTTTTGACTTATTGAACCTCAGTGCCCCAGTCTTCTCTCACATTTATTTTGCCTTCTCTCATTTGCTTCTCACTCCATCCTCAGCCTTGAGATCCTCTTAGCTATCTCTATACAACTTAATCTTCTAGGCATATTCCCTTACCCCCAGACATTTGGAGAAAAAATTAAAGAAAACATTTTCTAATTGAGTGAAATTAGTAAAACAATAAAATCCTCTTTTGGAAAGATGATATTTGACAATTTTTTCAAGAATTTCAAGAATTGGGTCAACCTAGGGATACCCGGGTGGCTCAGTTGGTTGAGTGTCCAACTCTTGATTTTAGCTCAGGTCATCATCTCGTGGTTTGTGAGTTTGAGCCCCACGTGGGGCTCTGAGCTGACCGCCAGAGCCTGCTTAGGATTCTCTCTCTCCTTCTCTCTCTGCTCTTCCCCTGCTTGTGCACACACTTGTGCTCTCTCTCTCTCTCTCTTTCAAAATAAACATTAAAAAAGAAAAAAACAAACAAACAGAGAGGGGAGACTGGGTGGCTCAGTCAGTAGGTATCTGACTTCAGCTCAGGTCATGATCTCACAGTTTATGAGTGCACTAGCATTGGGCTTTCTGCTCTCTGTAAAGAGACCACTTTGGATCCTCTGTCTCCCTCTCTCTCTGCCTCTCCCCTGCTCATACTCTCTCTCTCTCAAAAGTAAACAGTAAAAAAAACTGGGGCGCCTGGGTGGCGCAGTCGGTTGGGCGTCCGACTTCAGCCAGATCACGATCTCGCGGTCCGTGAGTTCGAGCCCCGCGTCGGGATCTGGGCTGATGGCTCGGAGACTGGAGCCTGTTTCCGATTCTGTGTCTCCCTCTCTCTCTGCCCCTCCCCCGTTCATGCTCTGTCTCTCTCTGTCCCAAAAATAAATAAACGTTGAAAAAAAAAATTAAAAAAAAAATTAATTAATTAAAAAATAATTGGGTCAACTTTTGATCATGTAATCTTATTTGTAGGAATGTAGTCTGAAGAAACAATTCTAAATATGAAATATATTTTATGCCCAAGGTCCTTTATAGAAGTAACATTTATAAGGTCAAAAAATGTAGATAATTTGTAGATACAGTAATAAGGGTTAAATAGTTTATGTTATGTCGCTTTACAATATAGTATGCAACATTATAAATCATAAATAAGTAAAAATACAATTAGGAAGAATGTGTTATAAAAATGTAATGATATAAAATTAGGTTAAATAAACTGGGTAAAATAATTTTTAATATGGATATTATTTTTTTCCTTGAAGTATGAATACTTGTGCAAAGAAAACATCAATAGATTATTGTGAATATCTTTTATTTTCTATATTCATATTTTTTAAATTTTTTAAATTTTTTAAAATTTTCAATAATGGAAGGCTATTATTGTGTAATGAGGAATATTTTTCTTTAATAGAGAAGAAAGAGATATGCTTAAGACTCCTAGATTTTATAATCTGTTAGTACTGTTAATCATCTTATAAGGGGTCAGTTTCTATGAATTCTATAGTTACACTCCCAGAACAAAAGCTTGACTGGGGGTTTATGAAGGGAATTCCCTTACATAAACGTGTCTTCTTGCCCACCAAAGATACATTTACATGTGTGTGTTTGAATATGTGTATGTTACAAATATATATATGTATATATACATGTATATATATGTGTGTATATATATGTATTATGTATATATATACATATTGTATACATATACATATGTATTATGTATATATATACATAATACATATATATACACACATATATATACATACATATATATGTATATATACATATATATATTTGTAACAAATATATATATACATATATATATACACATACATATATGTATATACGTATAGAGAGAGAGAGAGAGAGAGAGAGGGAGAAGGAGAGGCAGTGGGAGAGGGAGAGAGAGGGAGGGCCAGGAATTATTTTTAAAAAAACAACGCCTTATTTGATGAATCATTCCAAATAAACATCATAATTTATACTGACTTATGCAAATACAAGGTCACTGTGACTTTTAACTGCCAAAGCTGGTAGTCACACCAGACTCTTCAGAAAGTAAATCTGCTAAATAATGTTGCCCTACATCAATCAAACCTTTAATTGGTAGCAGATTTTAAAGTATGAGGTCATTTTTGAAGAACAGCCTCATTACTGTGAAAAGCCCATTTTGCATCAACAGACCAAAAAAAAAAAGAGAGAGAGAGAGAGAGAGAGAGAGAAAGAAAAGGCTACATTTTGATTTTTCTCTTCAGACATGCCTATAAAAATGTGCATGACCATATATGCAATTATAGATGGCTTAAAGCAGATCAACTTCACTTTTATAGAGGAAAGTTGTCTCTCACTGTCCCTCACAACCTGCCTGGGTCTGAGTCCCCTAATCAACCTCCAATCTACATCTGGGACTACTTACCTGTACCTGCAGCCTCAGTGCTGCCTCTTGAGGGAGACGGAAAGCACGGGGGGAGTTGAGCTTCGTCCATCTTGTTGAAGAATGCCCAACAACCATTTGAGGTAGACACACTCACACACCAAATACACACAAGATTTTGACAACTGCCTTAGAGCTGCCTGCCTCCCCTCAGGTCAGCTCCAAACTCCTGGCGCCACACCGACTTGTATCCTGCAGAAGCTTTGTGTTTGTGTTCTCTTGGGCTTCCTTTCCTTTTGAATTAAAATAGCTTACTTTGGCTCTTTCAGAACACAGGAGCCTTGGATATTCTCACTCTCCACAACACCTTATCTTCTCTCTCCTCAGCCCAACAAGTTGGTTCACACTGGTTACCAATGTCAAAGATGGGCTTTTTAGCTAGCTTGCTTTTGTCCAGTACTCCCACTCCTTCTCCCATAACAACTGAACTCTGTGTCTGCAAATATTTCTCAGCATCTTTTCCTATGGCAAGTTCTGGTTCTAGTATTTAATATGCTGTTACAATGAGCTTCTCAGGGCTTATTCTTAACATTTTTCTCCAGGACTGAATTTTTACCCGGTTCATAAAATGGTGATTTCAGAGCAACCGCCATTTTTTTTTCTGGTATTACCTAAATATCTACTCATTTTCTTGAACCAAATTTCTATAGACATCTACCTTTCATTAACATTTACTCTATCTTCCAGATACAGGAAATCTTCTGGATCTTCCAAAAATTACTGGCTCTGTTCTGAGATATATTCTCTCCAGGGTCTGGGCATTATTCTAGACATTACTGCTATGGGCCTCTGGCTACCACTGAAATTGGGTTTTAAGATATACATGCTTCTTTTTAACTGAATTGTTTTTCACCAGCCATTTTTAATCACTTTATTTAGCTAAAGTGTTGGCTGTTTATTAAAAGTGATCATATGCCTGCAAAAATCCTGTAAGGTTTATAGTACTGGTTGTTTATTCACGTTTACAATACAAATCTGTTTCTATGTGCTAGTGTGCATATCATTCTTTGAGAGGAGCCTAGGGATATTAGCAAAGGAAATTCAAGGATCTTCCCATTACTGTAAAAAGAAATATATGCATTCATTCATCTTCCCAACACAATGAATTATCAATTTTCTTGCAAGTATGCTAAATGAATTTGAAACAAACCTCTCACAGGTAATGATGATACTCTGTTAGAATTCTTCTCATTAACTGAGAATTAACTCATTCCTCTCAATGGGAAAATCTGTTCTCTAGAATATTTATGGGGAATGTAATTGTAGAAGTTTAAACTGTTGAGGGATCTTATTTGTCAAACAAAACTGATTATTTGCATTAGTAGTAGGACAGGAGCAATCTATTTGTTAAATAAAGAGCTACACACAACATAAGTAAACAATTACTTATCTCAATGTATATCTCAATTATATCTCAATGATATGACATGAAAACAAAGAGAAAAGGGCAAAACGGCCATCAGTTAATGCAGACTATCATATTTTTACTTTATAGAGTCATATTTTGTGCCTTAGGATTTGAACTGTAATGTGTTCAGACCTATGTCATAATTATCTTTGCCAAATTTTATTCTGCCTTATTATTCTGATAAGTTTATAGTTCTGTTTTGTTTCTTTGTTGTTGTTGTTATTGTTGTTTATTACCTTGGAATCAGTGAAAGAGCAAGCATACCAGATTAGAAAAGAGATGTGGGTCAGTGACAAAAGACATACTTAAAGTTTTTGCCTCTTTTGAAGGCTAATTCCTAACTGGAATTTCTTAGGGTAAACCACCTCTGGGAATTGGCACTTAGTTAAGACTTCCTTTTCTGGGAGTGCTTAGGTGGCTCATTCAGTTGAGCATCTGACTCTTGATCTGAGGGTTGTGAGTTCAGTCCCCACATTGGGTGCAGAGGGTACTTAAAAAGAAAACAAAAGACTTCCCCTTTTCCGTACATGTGATGTTGAACTTAAATTTAACCAGCATTCAAACAAACAAACAAATAGCACTATGGCAACACGCCAAGACCAAGGGAGTAGACAGGAATTCATCACGTTCTCACTTAGGGTGAAGGTAGTAAAGTGTTAAAGAAAAGTGAGGTATACTATCAAATTTACGTTATTTCCTACTTAGTTTTTCAGTATTGTACTTTATCTCTTATATATAATACTCTACCCTAATCCACATCTCAGGACAGCTTTGTTAATTACTGAAAAGGATACTGTATTTGTATTCCATTATATTTTTTACTCAACAGGTCTTCTAATGATATAAATAACACAAATGATATCTAGCTGTTTTTTGAGGATTAAACATAACATACTCAAAATACCAGATGCATAGAATCAATGCATGGATGACAGTTTGTTGTATATTTGTGAGATACAAAACAGTCAAGGAAGGGAACAAAAAAGAAGCTGGGAAGTTAATGGCACTGACAGTGAATTAAGTGCATGGCTTACATGGACTATTATCATCACCTCCATACAATAGAAATGCATGTACAAATACCTTCACAGCTGGGAAAAAAACAAAAAGTGGCAAGTACAGGTAAAATGTTGGCTACAAGTAACCCTGAAGCTATCTAAGATAATTCTCCCAAGGAGTCCAGGTTCGTTATCAATGTGTCACGTAGCACTTGAGCACATATTACAAGAGACGAGCAGAAAGAAACTGAATCAAAACAGAAGTAAACTACGATTATAGACAAACCATGCATACACGTAAGACCTACTCACTGCAAATATGTATGTGCACATGCACCCAAACTTCACTTTATATAACTCTGTAGGAACACCAGAAAATCACCAGCCAGATGCCAGATAGGTCATTATCTGAGGAATTAACAGCTTGCATTATGTGCCTAAAGATGATGTCAACTAGTTGTTTGACCTTGAGCAAATCATTTAATCTTTCTGAACCTCAATTATGTCATCTAAAAGTAAAACATTGGACTTGATGATATTTAAGGTCTCTTCCATAAGCCTATGAATTTATAGAAATTATAAAGAATCCAAAGTGAAAAGAATGCATTGGAGCTTTATAGCTAGACATCTACTGAAAATAAAAAAGAAACATTCAGAATGACATTTAATGGAGTTTCGTAACACTGATTGTACAAATGAAAGAAAGACTCTTCAGGAGTCTTAAAAACAAGAAATTAACAGGTCAGAGTAATAAGCAAAGAAAAGAATGTAGTCCTCTAACCCTTCTTTTTGTGAAATTCATTTATATCTAAATCTTGATATTGAAACTGCATTTCTCCTTGCATTCCCCTATAGTCACTGTTCAGTTTCCAAATGAACTGAAACAATGTAACAGGACATTTTCCAATTTCTGTGCAATGATGAGAATACAGAATAAAGTCTAAGAGATAAAATCTTGGCAGGCTTTAGAACTGCCTACTAAAAACACAAAAGAGGGAGGAAAAAATGATAAATTGGGGAAATGATACTAATCAAATGATCCTATCATTCTTGGAAGTAGCCAATCTTTAACTATTGGCCAGTATCTCATTTATTCCTATGGTTGAAATGTGCTCTTAATATACCTAAGAATTTGGAAAACCTTAAGTTAACCCTGTATTTGTCCTTCTACAGAAAATTCGAACTTAATTTTACTAGCAAACACTTCATTTCAGTTAAAATATCTTTTAAATATAATATAGTTAATATATTAATTCTCTAAGCCATTCTCCAAGATATTCCTGTATTTATGTTTTGTTCTCCAATAATAATGTAAGGTCATCATCCACGAAAGTAATCCTGACAACTCTCTATATTACCCAGAAGAGGGATAATTACAGTCATAGATGCATCCACCCCACACAAAATCTATTTCTATTCATGTTTTTTGTGATTATAAATACAAACTGCATAAAAAGGGAAAACACATAGGGGCGCCTGGGTGGCTCAGTCGGTTAAGCATCCAACTTCGGCTCAGGTCATGATCTCACGGGTAGCGGGTTTGAGCTCCGCGTCGGGCTCTGTGCTGACAGCTCAGAGCCTGCAGCTTCAGATTCTGTGTCTCCCTCTCTCTCTGCTCCTCCCCCCTTATGCTCTGTCTCTCTCTCTTAAATAAATAAACATTAAAAAAATTTTTTTTAAAGTGAAAACACATAAAAGTATAAAGAAGTAAATTGATGATCTATAATTATACCGTATCATTTTTATTAATACGTTGTGTTTTATTTTCATCTTTTTACGTTGCATATCTTTCATAATATTTTAGGGTGTAAACATAGTATGAAAAGTTTTACATAACGTTAACTCAAATTATTGAAGTGGGTGTAATCAGCATAAATGTAACAATGTAAACAGCACTTAATAATATTTCCAGATAAGAGTCACTAAAAAGTCCAATTAAGTTTAGTTCACCTGAAAGAAGTATAAATTTCTTCCTCTTCAGTTTCTATCAATACTGTAATATTAATACTATGGTCAACAACATAAACAACATAAAATAGGATTGTCCCTGGCATATCTGCATGATCCCTCCTATGGACCAAGTAAACATAGTTTATAATGTCCACAGGCGTCCCATGTTGCCCTGAAAGTAAATCCCTTTACTACTAATGAGTTTACTATGTAAATTTCAGAAATATTTGGAAATTACCACGGTGGCTCCCTGAGAAGTTCTAACTCATTTAAGATACCACTGCCTATGATGCAATCTATAACCTCAGCCAAGGTACTTTTTTGGGTGGGGACTGGGGATTGGGTAACAGAGTGAAAGAAAAATTATTTATCGTAGTTACCTTTTCTGAATGATAAGTCATGATAACCAGAAATATGTTTATGAGGGGGGTACACCTATGAAGACAAAGTGCCTATAACAGCGTCCCTGAGCAATGTCCAACAGATCAACGTTTCTAGAGACATACTTAAGAAAGGCCAAGGTGAAAGCAATGACCCCGGAATTCCTTAGGCTGCTTTCAGCATCTTCACTTAATATTTCACCTAATAGATCCATATTGACTGAAGAATTTTCTACCTTACACATGTACAACATTAGCTATGATATTTTGACAAAACCAACAATTCACACTCCATTTTCAGGAGGCTCATGGGGGGCAGGGGGAGGCAGTGTTCACTGATCAAGTTGAATGTCCTTGGGCAAATTACTTAACCTCTAGGTTTGATAAATCCAGACTATGTATGAGATTTCAGTTGCAAATATTTAATGTTTTTATCTGTAAAACTTAGGAAACTTTATGAATTTATGCATTAAATACATTTTTCTTGATGAAATGTTCTGCTTAACAGCGGATGAAAAACAGTTTCTGTTTAATTGCAATAAAGCTCTCCATTATGATATATATTTACTTTTTCTCAGAAAATACCCTGTAATTTTTAATTTGAGATGAAAATATTTTCCTTTCACATGTCTTTGAATTAAGACTGAATTTTTAAAAATGGAATTATTCACTTACTTTTGAAAAGCAAGTTTGATGGGCTGATAAACTTAACAAGACAGCTCTAAATCAGTGAAATTGCCAATATTGTGTCCAGTGAGTGAGACAGCTAAGCCGATCCAAGAACCAATAAAAGAAATTATGTCCACTTTAAAATGTACTTTTCTCCCTTCACCTCTATCAAATTAAGCCTATATCCTGCACAATCAGAATTTATTAAAACATATTTTTTTTACTAAATCAATCACCTCTTTTATCTATCCTCACTATCACCAATTCCTCTCTTCTAGTCTCTCTTGCATTTACTCCCTCTTAAGTCCATTTCATCAGGCTTTTGATGTCCCTACTCCCCCAGAACCATGCTTGTTAGAACACCAATAACTCCAACCCCCCTACATATACACCCACCCACACTGCTGAGTCCAGTCAGTCACCAGACCTCATTGTTATTGTTTTCATTTTGTTTCAATGCATAAAAAGCACATTTTCTCATAGTTAAACATTTGTCTTCCATGACTTATAAAACTCTCACTATCCTGGGTTTCCTCCAACCTCACTAGCAGTTCCTTCCAAGTCTCCTTTGCTGGTTCTGCCTCATCACACACTGGTGGACTGCTTCAAGATTCTGTCTTTGCATATCATGTCTTCAATCTACACTCACTTCTTACTTAAGTGCTCTCAACTAATCTCACAATCTTAAATACTACTAACGTGAAGATATTCTGAATCATGCATTCAACATATGTTATTGGCTGTCTAGTAGGCATCTTACACTTGCCACGTTCCAGATTCAATATTCTGCTGGTCTTCTGGTCTTCCTCATCTCAGTTAATAAAATTTCCATGCTTCTAGCTACTTAAGCCAAAAAAAAAGGTAGAATTATTCTCTGCTATTTCTTTTCCCTCATATCTCATATCTAATCCATCAGAGAATTCTGTTGATTTTTTTTTACTTGAATATAGTTGACATGCAATGTCACATTAGTGTCAGGTGTACAACATAGTAATTCAACTTCTCTATACATTATGCTACCTTCCCCACAAGTGTAACTCCCATCTGTCACCTTGCAACACTATTGCAATAAAATTGACTGCATTCCTTATGCTGTGACTTTTATTCCCATGACTTACTCATTCCATAACTGGAAGCCCATATCTCCCACTCCCCCCTCACCCATTTTGCTCAGCCCTCTCCATCAGTTTGTCTTCTGTATTTATAGGTCTGATTTTATTTTTTTGTTTTTTGTTTATTCATTTGTGTTGTTTTTTAGATTCCATATCTGAGTGAAATCATGGTATTTGTCTTTTTCAGTCTGACTTATTTCTCTTAGCATAATACCCTCTAGTCCATCTATGTTGTTGCAAACAGCAAAATCTCATCCTTTTTATGGTTGCATAATATCCCATTGTGTATGTGACTTTCAAAATATATGCAGAGTCCAGCCTCCTTGAATCATTTCCACTTATGTCATGCTAGTGCAAGCCAAGCTACAATCTACCACCTGGATTAGTGCAACAACCTCCCTTCCCTCCCTGCCCCCCTCCAACTTCATGCTATTTTCAACAAAGTAGTAGATTAATCCTGTCAAAATATACTTTGGGTCATGTCACTCCTTTATTCAACATTCTCCAATGGCTTCTTAAACTTTCTCAGATTAAAAATCAAATTCAATTTACCATGGCCCATAGTGCTCTAATCCGTACTATGCAGTATGGTAACCACCAACTACGTGTAGCTATTTAAAGTGAAACTGCATAACATTAAAAATTCAGTTCTTCAGTCACAACAGCATATTGTAAGTTTCAACAGCCATGTGTGACTAATGGCTATCACACTGAACATCACAGACAGAAAACATCGCCATCACCACAGAGACTTCTATTCGACAGTGTTTCTCTGTACAAGCTCCTACTCCTCATTATCTCATTGACACACTAAACCCAAATCTGCAAGACTGATTGCTAAACTGAATACAAAGCTTTACTGCTTCTTCTTCTACTTTAATATATATCTTCTTACAATTTATTTCACATTTTATTCCCCTTGAAGTTCTGTATCAGACCACACTAATTCATAAAGATTCTTCTTCTATATATAACATAATATATATGTGTGTGTGTATATATATATATATATATATATATATATATATATATATAACAAAGTTATAATCTCTTCATTCTTAGAATTTTCACATTGCTCTGTCTGGGTGTGCCATATGACACATATTCTTATTCTACCAGGTATGGTATCATGTAACTGATAAAGTGTGGTAAAGGTGATTGATGTGGTTAGCACTACTATCTTGCTCCTTTAACTGCATAGATGTTTAGATATGCAGTGGCTTTCCTGTGATTACGAGGCAAAAGCATGAGAATTCTAAGATGTCGATGTTGGCAAATACAATGTTACAATGTGCTTGGGTCCCCAGTGTCATAGAGCAGCTGAACCAACAACCGGCAACTAACTACCTGGCCCCAAACATTTTGTTTCGTTTGCTGAAGCCACTGTTCAGAGAATTTTCTGTTACTTAAAGCTAAAAACAGAATATATGGATTGCAGGATTTAATTATGTCCCAATTGTTTCTGTTCTTTTATTTAACATGGCAGAGACCCCTGTAAGAGAAGGAAGACAAATATTTAAAAGGAGTGGAACTGAGTTGGACAGTCCACTTAACACATAGATACCAATACTCTAAAGATGAGAGATGGCAGACAAATATAGGTACCTGAAACTGTATGTAGAGAGTACTTAGATGGTTACTCTTCATGTTTTACTTTAAGAGGAACAAATGTCCTTTCATTAGAAAAAATATTATACCATTAGACAAAAGGCAATAAAATGGGATAATACATGGTCTTACTCTGAAGAAACATACAATCTGGCAGAAGAAAACAAAACCAATAATTGATAATATTTAAGTACTCAGTACTACTATACTGTCAGCATACAAAATTCAGTATGCTCATTGCTGTTTGATAGAAGATTGGTAAGGGTTGGAAAGGAGTCACAGAGGAGGAAATGCTTGAGCTGACAACTCTTGGAAGATGAATAAGTATTCATCAGACATACAGACAAGGGCATTTGAGGCAGAAGCAACAGCTTGTGCCAAGGACACAGGGACAGCAAACAGGAGGGTGCATCTGGACAACTGCAGGTAGCCCAGCTGAAAGCCACAGGAGGAGAAATTCAGAAATAGAAAAAGGAGCCAGGTCATGCTCTGAAGCCATGATCGGGAATTTGGACATTTTTCTCTAAGCAACAAGGAACATGATGTTATCACGAACATTGTCAAGAACCATCATTATTTGGACAGATCACCTCAACACTATTGTGGATAGGCACTGTGCCAAGCACTAGGGACCTAAAAAGCTTTCATGACAGAAATCATGACTTGGGACCATTGCCCTAATATCTATTAGCACCACCATCCATATGCTTTAACACATGTCCTGAACTGCATTAGTTATTTGCACCGGTCATAAGTCTGAGCATCTTAGGATCAACAAGTAATCTCCATATTCTAGATTCTTCTCTTGATTTAACAGCTTTTCCGAATGATTTTTGTTTTTAATATTTCAAATATTTAAAAAGTAACTTTTAAAGATGTCCATATAAATTTCTAATTGGGTGCAAAAAGTGGGTGTGGTGTATGTGAGGCAGGGGTGATGGCAGGAATTGATAATAAGGAGAAAGCGGTCTGTGCCAAACCCTAACCTCAGAAGGAAGCAAACCAAATTAAACAGAAGACTCCCAATTTATAACTTAAGTTCTTAATAGATTGCAATTTCTACCAGTTTTCAGGCAGTGGTGCTCAAGGTTCTTATGTGTGTGTGTGTGTGTGTGTGTGTGTGTGTGTGTGTGTGTGTCTAATGATATGCCAAACAGTTTTCTCCATGAAACCCTGTAGCTAACTTTTGCTGGTATTTAATATTTGATGGCTCATCACACCTATTCCTAAGCATTTAGAAGGACAGACTTAATACTGTGATGTCTAACCATACCTTTCAGGAGTATTTAAAAGAAAAATAAGACCTGGAGGTGGAGAGGAGGGAGGACAGGATTCAATGCTTGGTTCACAGTCAAGTGAAATCCAGGAGTCTCATTGGGATCCATGCAATCAAATTTTTCCACTGCATCAATCAACCCATCACATATCCTTATCACCCTTATCACTGTTGACTGCAGTGGCCAAGTGGCAATCAACTAGGGTGCAGAGAGGGCATACATTTCTGTCCTGAGGTAATCACAAATGCAAGTTTGTATCAGTATAGTCAGGGACTTATACATGACAAAAAATTGTTTGTAAAAGTGCATTCACAAGGTGTGTCCCACGTCTTTACTAACTCCCCTGACAATACAAAGCTGAGTATAATCAACTACCAATTCAGGACAGCATAATTTTTTATTCTTATTTCCTTTCACTATTACAATGGTGCCACCACAGTGATGGTTTAAAAAAAAAAAAAAAAGGACAGAAAGAAATGCAGAGATCACAGACAAGAGAAGAAATCAGTGAAAAGTAGCAGGGGCTTGTCCTATCTTTTAGGAGTTCCTTCCAAATACTGGCCCCTATTCTGAACTGGAGTAAGGAAAAGAGTACATTCTAGTTTAGTTGAAGAGTCAAACCAGTCTGTTGATTGAGGAAAAGCTCAGAAAAGCCCACCATGAGTCCAGGCTTGTCCTGGCTCAGGGATCTGTGATATGAGGCCCTGCCTAGGGAAAGTGTCCAGGTTATTAATTAAAACAGTCAAGGCCTCTCAGCTCACAACTACAAACCAAATTATGATGTTGAT
Organism: Herpailurus yagouaroundi; assembly: GCF_014898765.1. Lineage (NCBI taxonomy): Eukaryota > Metazoa > Chordata > Mammalia > Carnivora > Felidae > Herpailurus > Herpailurus yagouaroundi. The sequence continues at coordinate 68,048,276 of NW_024412400.1, read as the reverse complement.
GGAAATGTCAGTTTGAATTTTAACTGGGTGTTGGAACCATCCTGATCCTACCCACAAAGCAACAACCAAGAGGGCGTGCCTTACCTTTCTGAATCAGGAGGGACATTCTGTAGGTACAGCTGCAGCCTCTAGAGTACGCTAATGAAAGTGTTGTGTCTTCTCTATCCGGAAGAGGGAGCCAAGATAAGTTCCTATCCACTAGCTTGCCCCAAGCTCTGGTTAAGAACCTCCTTAACGCCACTTTTTGGGCCAAGAGGTAACTAGGGACAGCAGTAAAGTAAATTTAAATTTTTAATCAGAAAATTACATATGTGTTTATTCTTTGGTGAAGTCCAGGGTTAAAGGACCTAAGCAAGGGCCAAATATGTAACCAGAGTGATGATCCAGCCATCACCAACACACTTCATATTCCTGTGAACATTTATCTGCATCTTCAGGACCAGACATGGCAAATGTTTCTTCCCTGTGCTATGTGAAAACGTTCCACCCGATACTTGTCTTCACTTAGGATCAGACAAGACATTAACCTATACTGGAAGGAATTAAATCTCACAAGAATGTTGTATATCACATAAAAAATTGAGGCAAAAGAGGACACTATCAGAGAAAGAAGAAGGACTGCCCATTACTCCATCAATAATTCTTTTAATGAATTAATTTATACCTTTATGAAAAACTTATGAATCAAGACACCATTTGTCAGATGATTAATTTTTTATTGGCCCAAATTAGTCTTGCTCTATTTGAAAACTAACTTTTTAAGGTTATAGCTTTATGACAACAAGAGTCGATTTGGACAGTTTTATTATCCACCAATTAGCTAACTCCGTTTTACTTTGGAATTTGCAAAGAAAACAAAAGGGCCAACAAACAGATTATAGCACAGGTGTTGAAAATGGCTACACTTTTCAACTAGTTGTGTTACAATCATGTAGACATAGCTTAAGTGAACTGAATTGAAAATAACAGCCTTTTTATTGGAAGACCATTGTAACACACAATTATTAAAATTGATTAATACTTGGGCCAATGCAATTTCATTATCTCTGATCGATTTCAAGCATTACTTTTTAATGGCCTTCACTCTTGCCATTTCAGTTAGAACTGCATGAACACTCGCTTCGTGGAACAACACACAGTCCTTTTTTTATAAGATTAAGCTCTGTGTTTTAATAACAGGTCCCAAATGAATCAACTGCTAAATCAGAAGACCAGATGCTTCTACAAACACTGTTTAGAAATCCATACCTTTTAGAGGATTTGTTTTGATAGATTTTTATGTTTGTAATGACAGAAAAAAATTGCACATTAAACAGGGGGTTGAAATTACATTATAGTCATAGCATTAGGCTTTGTTTTAAAAATAGACACCCAGGAAATGGTTGGTAAATGACTGCATAGATAAGTATATATATATATATATATATATATATATATATATATGTATATATATAATCTGACCTAAAATTATCTTTTCCTCAGAGTCAGGAAAATATAATCTGGAAGAACTCAGCTCCTTACGTCTTTGCCAACTGTTAAAAAGCAAATCCTCATGATGTTACCTCAAAATACCATCTAAATTCATTCTTTTGCTTCAATTTCCATGTACTTTGCTTTGGTTCAACCTTCAACAGCAATGTAAAGCAATAATTTGAATTACTGCAACACCCTCCTTACCTCCTCCCCCTGGTTTAACTTTTTCCTCATATAATCTATCATAAACACTGTTTCTGGTTCTTGTTTTAAAATATGTATCTCATTGACTCCTCAACTGCCAGATTAAAAATTTTAAAAAAGCAAACCAAAAACGTTTTTAAATGGTATAAAAAGCCCTTCATAATCTACTACCTGTATCTATCTCTCCTCTCCCTTTTCCCCTCCCCACTCCCTCTCAGATCAGCTTACCTCCACATATGATACATTCTAGCTACATAGAACTAAAGGCCATTTCCAAATATTCCATATGATTCTACCTTTCTATCTTATACCTGGAATTCTCGTTGTCCCTTTCTCTGCCTGGGAAACTCCTTTAAATCTCATTCCAATTTTTACCCTCTCCCCATGAAGCTATACCTGTTCTTTAAAAACCAGTTAGGCCAATTTATGTATTTAAAAATTTTCTGTGTCCTAATATCTCCTGAAATATATATATACACACACACACACACACACACACACACACACACACACACACATACTTAACAATGTCCACTGAATTAATGTGTGAATACAACTTAGGAATGGGAGTTTATTATTCAATTGATACAAAACAGATATATTTTTAATTATGAAAATCCCTAACTGCCATATGCAATAATTTAATTTCTTGGTAGCTATTGACCAGCACATCATAGCCAAGAAGGTAAAAATTGGAACGTTTTAAGAACATACTTTACAAAACTGATTGTATCTCTGTACCTGAGCTATAATCTTGAGTCTAAGAATCCACAGGAAGAATCAATATCATCAAAGCAGTAATCTTAGGAGATAAATGGGCTGCTGGTGTCATTCTCCATTTATCATGATATTGTTACAGCCAAGATTGTGCAGAACTATAATCTATCCTGACAGGGCCCACTGATCCAGAACCTTATTGCAGATTTTTATAACTTGCATTTTTAAAAATGCATTAGAAACTTTGATTTAGACATTATAGAGTATTGAATAAAAGAGACAACTGAGTAAGTCATGGTTTCCGTGTGGCACCATGATGCCCTGTGCTGACTCGTCTATTCACAACTTGATAGTTTGTTTACCATTTCCTGCCTACTGTTGTCATTAAAGCACACCATTTGGTGATTACAAAGTAATACTTCCTTATTGTTCCAAGGTTACTTTTATTATTGTTATGCTTCGTTTTTTTATGATCCAAGTCCCACTAGTATACTCATTTTTTTCTTTAAAATAAGGGCACCTGGGTGGCTCAGTTGGTTAGCAGCTGACTTAGGCTCAGGTCATGATCTCATGATTCAAGAGTTCAAGCCCTGTGACGGGCTCTGTGCTGACAGCTCAGAGACTGGAGCCTGCTTCAGATTCTCTGTTTCTGTCTCTCTCTGCCCCTCCCCTGCTCACATTCTGTCTGTCAAAAATAAATTAAAAAATTAAAAAAAATAAAAATTATACTTTTATTTTATTTTTTAAATTTAATTGAAGTATATTTGACACACAATGTTATATTAATTTCAGGTGTATGACATAGTTATTTGACAATTATACACATTACAATATGTGTAGGTACCATCTGTCACCATACAATGTTATTAAAATATTATTGTCAGTATTCCCTATGCTGTGCTTTTCATCCCTGTGATTTATTTTATAACTGGAAGTTGGTACTTCTTAATCCCCTTCATCTAAACTCATTACTGATGTACAAAGCAGACAATTCATTTTAGTTCTGTGATCTCTCTATAGCCACTGTTGAAATTTGGGAGGACATTTTGAGTTATTCAGAACGTTGAAATTCTTAAATCTCACGTGGGAGAAGCAAAATAAGCAAATATCAAAGCAGTAATATCATTCTACTATCTTTCCCCTCACTTAGAAACCTTGAGATTCTCACAACCCACATGCCTAGAAAATACTTTCTAAGTGGATCATTTTTAATCCATCAAAATGCAGAAGAAATTCACATTTGCTGCCTAATAGGAATCTCTTTTATGCTAACATTACACCTGTAGATTTTGTATAAAAGCATTGTTAGTTAGGATAAGCCTGTTATCTGTTATTTGCAAGTGTTCAGAATTTTATACATAATTTGTGAAAACTTCTTACTAGTGTCTTTTATTTAAATAAATAAAAATAAAGCCAAGCTTATAAGCTAATTACCATTTGCCTTGAAGAGATTTTGGTGCCAATATGTTAAGAAACTATATTTAACCTTTAAGACATCTATGATGGAGGGGCGCCTGGGTGGCTCAGTCAGTTAATGTCTGACTCAGCTCAAGTCATGATCTTGTGTACGTGAGTTCAAGCCACATGTTGGTCTCTGTGACAGCTCAGAGCCTGGAGTTACATCGGATTCTTTGTCTCCCTCTCTCTCTCTCTGCCCCTTTCACACTCATACTCTGTCTCTCTCTCAAAAATAAATACACATTAAAAAAAAAATAAAAACATCTATGATGGAGGTTGATTGAACAAAAACCACAGTCACAACAAATGTGATGCAAAAACAAACAAACAAACAAAAAAAACCCAAGTTTTTGTTTACTGGTTTGCTAGGGCTCTGAGAGACCAGGCAAGTGCTCCTGTTAGGAGCCTAAACTCTGTATCTAGGAGTCAGTGTCAATTTTAAAAACTAAAGGAGAAATAGGTATTTCTTTCTGAAAATGTAATTCTACTATGTAACAGATATAATGACAAGTGTAAGTAGTTTGACAGATACAGATTTTACTATTTAGTTAATGACATTTTAATATATTTATTTTTCATTTAAAATCTAATTTATAGATAGATGCTTTAGGTTCAAAAATCCATCTTAGGGGCACCTGGGTGACTCAGTTCCTTAAGCGCTCAAGTCTTCATTTCAGCTCAGGTTATGATCTCACAGTCTGTGAGATCGAACCCTGTGCCGGGGTCTGGGCTGACAGTGCAGAGCATACTTGGGATTCCCACACTCCTCTCTCCTGTCCCTCCCACATGTATGCTTTCTTTCTCTCTCTCTCTCTCTCTCAAAACAAACTTAAAAAAAAATCCATTTTAGTTTACCATAAAAATTTGGGAAGGGATACGGATGAGTTAAACCTGTGAACTGTTAAAAAGAAAGTACAACTATGAAAAGTTTCTGATTTGAGTGGGTGGCCAGTACATGTTACTTTAGAAATTTTCTTTGCTTATATATCTTAATTGGTCTAAGCCTCTTGCCCCACAAAACAAGCACTACATAATGAATAACGACCCAATCTTTTCAAATTTTAGACATAATTTTTCCTTCTAAGAATTTCTAAATTCCACCGCATTACTGAGACATTCCAACCATGGCTAAAAGACTAAATATCAAGAATGTGTATTTAGTGCTAACACTCTGCCTTCTTGTTTTTAATTGCTACCTGGTGATTAGTAATGCCTCATTGGAATATCATAAACCATAGCTAGTTTTTCAAGGCCTGAAATAACTCTAAGTAAAGGTATGACACCGGTATGTTCAGTATACATTTAGAAACTAAGTAAGTAATAAGGACAATGAAAAATAAATCAGTTCATTTCACTGTGGCCTAATAATATTTAGCCCATAGACTAAAAAAAATTTTCTATGTCTAAATCCTATTTGCAATTATTAGTATTTTTAGCCCTTCCAGACTGCCCTGGGGTTTTCTCAGGTTTGTTTTGACTTATCAAAGTTTATTTTTGCTATAAAGCTAAATTCAAGTGTTGAAAAGAACTAATGCCACACCCATGTTACTTAATTCCCCTTAATGAGAATTCTTCTCTTTCTCTTGATTGCACTTTTATCTGTCTGTATTACTACAAATATGATAGCTGAATTCTATGATTGGGGCATATTATTCTGTTTATCCATAAAGAAGACTTTAAACTCTCTGAAAGTAGACACTATACTGCATTCCTCTGAGAACTCCACTCCTACTATCTACCTACTGCACGAAGCAGGTGTTTAATATGTTTAAGTAATTTACTAAGACCTGATAAATCTGAGCCAAAAATGAAACTTGACTCTACATGAGACTTTCTCTCTCATTTCTGGACACCTTTACTCAAAACAATCTTTCCAAGGATATGCATATGGCAAACAGCCTTGAAAGATATAGATAGTGTCTCCTCCACAGAAAAAAAAAAAAATGAGGTTTGTTTACAGACTTGAAAAAAAGAAAAAAAAAAAAAGAAAATACTGTCTCCCTTGAGAATATGCAGGTATAGTTACTGTCCGGTATAAGAGATTTAGGATCCCTAAGTTCAAAGTTCCTTTTCTGTAATGTAACTACTACACATTCAGGTGTCAGCTAGCCCTCCTTTCAATACGCTGTGGAAAGTGGGGCTCCAAGAATTCATGCAAACACGATGCTTGTGCTATACTAAACGATCTTCCGTCTTTGATTCAGGGCTCTCCTCAAGTGTCCAAGAAATTATGACATACTAACTTGTTAGTATGATAGCTCAGTAAAATCTCAGACTTTTCACAGATATTAACAGATTCTTGGCAAGAAGAGCTGATATCGACGCTGCAGTCCTAAAGCCTGAGAATTTTAATCAAAATTGAACAGTAGATAAAAAATCAATTTTGTGTATTATGCCTTTTGTTTCAGCATTTGTCTTTGTGTGCACACCTTTCCACTGAGGCTCCCCCCACTCATATGCCATTGGCTGCACATGTGACAAATATTAAGTGTCTACTGTGAAAGTCATAGCTGTAACCATCTCTGCAAGGCCCTTCCTGTTCTCAGTCTCTCCCTGTCCCTAATCCATCCTTCAGAAAGCAATCTTCCTAGAAGGTACATATGGTCTTGGAATTCTCCTACCCTAAACCTGTTGATGATTTCTTATCATATCAAGAACTAACTTCTAACCGTCAACTTTTCTCCAAAGACTTCCATGAAATTATCCTCACTTACCTTTCAAGACTTTACATTATGATGTAAGAAGAATGAACTACTTCTGTTCTGCCTACTGTTGTATTGTGTCATGATAGAGGAGTATGACTTTAAGTAAGGAGGTGGAGTTCTTCCCCAGTATGAGTTTAGACCTGAGATATTTAAGTGTATTTGTAAGGTACAATAAAAGTTTATTTTGTAGATATGATTGTGCATTTGGTACAAAAAAAACACAAGTATTATTTTGGCTGACATCAAAATTCTTAGAGAGAGCTTTGTTTAGGAAAATATTTGAATATGGAAAGTGAGACAAATGACATGCCTTGGAAGTCAACCACAAACAAACAAACAAAAAACCCATGAACTTGCAAAGAGGAGAGTAAAGTTGAGAGGAAAGCGGGGTGAGGGAGAAAACTGTGTTATCATAAGTTTAAGATACTGCTCACAATCATACAGATTGATAGAACGGAGCTGGGATTTGATCCCAACCAGATGGATTTCAAATCAATTCTAAGTTCTTTGAGTTACTGTGAGATACATTCCCTTGACTTCAGATCTTCAAAAGAATATGATGTGCCCATTACAGAAATGTAGTATTGGCACTGCAGGGGATAATGATATGCGTGCAATAACCCTAATTTACATTTCCCCAACTGCCTGACGAGAGGAGGCAGTGGCACTGAATCATGAGAAACAGGAGTCAAGTGTTCCAGGAAGTGACCTGTGCTAAAGTTATCAGTGGACCACAGCAGAGTTGTGAGAACAGGTTCAGGAAGCTAATTCAGGAGCAGATGGAAACCAAGACTTTATCATTTTATTTTCCCAAATATGCTATTGTAGCTGCCTACAAAGGATCATACGTTCATACCTAGCTTACTACTAACTCACCACCTGAGTTCGTAGTTAATGTCAACAATAGCTCTAGGGGCATATTCCTACTTCCCAGCATTCTGAGGAATTTCAGAAGCACTAGACATAAATACGTCTATGACAGAACTGTATTAAATAGCTTAATCTTCAGAAAAATAGTGTGTGACCTCTATCAAACATTGAGTGTGCGGTTTAGATATAGATTCTGGAAAGTCCTGGGCAACTTTCCAAGGTCAAGTGAGACCCAGAGTGGGTCTTGGTCCTCTGCTAAGTTTTGCAGCTTTCTCTGGATTCCTCTTTACATGCTTGCTTACTTCACTTACAAGACATGGACTCAGGCAAATCATCACCTTTTTCCCAGGTCTTGTACAGAGCTCTCACAAGAGGCCTGAGAGGGCCTCTCAGATCTGAACAGTTGAGTAGCCATTTCTCTGAGGCTCTATTGTTGACTCTTTCTCCCATTAGCTTATGCTGTAGCACCTTTTCTTCCCTTCTAAGGATTTTCTAGACTCGATTCTTACAGTAGCATTGCCTTTATTTATTACTTTCTAACTCAGGTTTCTAATCCAGAAACCCTCTCTTAAATCACCAGGCAGAAGGAACACTTAATTCATTTTGTTGTGGATTGTCATTTTGTTTTTCTCACCCCAAATTGTTGTCTACCTTTCCTAATTTTTTAAATCATCCTGTGTAACTTTCACAGCCTTTTTCTCCAGGCAATTAGCAAATTATTTTCCAAATGACATTTCTCACAATGCTCAATATCTGTTCCCTGCTTACAGATTATTGTAGCAATGCTTATTATCCATATTGTCTGTCATTCAATTTTCCCCTAGTCCCAGCACAGGGGAAAAAAAAGTTATTTCTGGAATGAAAATTACTAGCAGCAATCGCTATCTTCTCTACCTTTGTGATTGCCACACAGGTGCTGCTTCCTTAGAACACACGCTTTAAGCTTCCTCAAACCCTGCAGTCTCAACTTCTTCTCCACATTTCCTGCCAAAAGGGTAACTGAATAAGGCTATTGCAGAACATCTTCCAATCCTCTGTCTCTATCCATTGACAGGATGAAATTGCAGTATAAGTAGATGTTTTAAAAAATCCATGTGAGGGGAGCCTGGGTGGCTCAGGCATCCAACTTCGTCTCAGGCATCCAACTTCAGCTCAGGCCATGATGTCATGGCTAGTGAGTTCAAGCCTCGTGTCAGGCTCTGTGCTGACATCTCAGAGCCTGGAACCTGCTTCAGATTCTGTGTCTCCCTCTTTCTCTCCCCCTCCCTGCTTGGGCTCTGTCTCTCTCTGTCTCTCTATCTCTCTCCCTCTCTAAAAAATAAATAAACATTAAAAAAAATTTTAAATCCATGTGAATATTTTTAACTTTCAAGTCTGTAAAGCAACTCTTCTCACAAATATTGCCTGCAGTCTTGAAAAGTTAACGTGCATCACTGGGTGTCAGACCATACCTGCATATAATTAGCAAACTGCAACTGTTTCAAAAGATTGGCACTGTTTAAACAAGAACTAAGAACTCAAGTATCCAAGATTAACATTTCATCCTTAGGATGGTTATTTCAGAATAAGACTGAGCTATACAAAGGATTTTTATCTTATTACTTATACCATACCAGTTCTGTAGGTAATGTGAAATTTATGAAAACAACAACAACAACAACAACAACAACAACAACAAAACTAGGCATGATGAGGCAATCTTCAGAAATGAGGCTACTTTGAAAAGGAAAGCAGAACTTTAAGTAAGTTTTTCTATCTTTAATAAGTTTAAAACGGGGCAGCCATGAAGTACAGGGTTTCTTATTTGTGAGTTAAATTCCATGTTGAACAGTGCAAATAAATAGAAATTCAAGAATGGTTAAAGCTCACCATCTCCTCCCACTGCTGCTTCCTGCTAACTCACTTTTTGGAAGTGGGTTTGGTTTTTTGGTTTGTTTTTTGTTTTTTTGTTTTTGTTTGTGTGCGTTAAAATGTCTTCTGCATTTATTTCTTTAAATTCAAGTTAGTTAACATATAGCGTAGTATTGGTTTCTGGAGCAGAATTGAGTTTTGTTTGTTTTGTGTGTGTATGGTTTTGTTTTGGGTGTTGTTTGCCAAGATAGTGGCAAAAGCACATATATTAGTAGGGAAAAAACTCTATGGACTCCCCAGAGCAAGGAGGTGGGGCCCACTCTACTAACCAGCAGCTGAGCAATCCTACAGTTCCATAGGCAGCATGGCTTAGGGGTACAGAGGGAGTGGTCAATCCTTCTGGAATCCAGTAAGTGTCCCTTTGAAATTGAACTGAACATTGCATCCAAAAGCAGCCCCTAGAGACCTCTGCAAGTTAATGCAATCTCTTTCTCTCTTTCTTTCTCTCTCTCTCCCATCCCCCTCCCTTTCTATTTATCACAATGTGTGATTTTGTGTCACTATGCTTAGTTTTCATATACAAGTATATTCCCGTTGCTTCAATTTGGGCATTCCAGTGGGAATATAAATACCATAAATCCAGGTATCTTGAATGTTCTGTTCATTGCTTTGTCTTTAGCCCAGAACTCAGTAGGCCCACAATACATATTCATTAAATAAATACATACATACATGAATAAATGCACTGGTTGTAAATGGCCCCCTGGACACATCTTGTGATGGTACGCTAAGGTGGTATTTTTTAAATGGAATATAAATTCAATCAGAAAGTTGAGATGTCTCCTTTCTCGGTAACACTGTACAGTTTCGATATTGCCCCTAACTCCCTAATAATTTTCTGTATAGCCAGTGAATGTGTTTATCTTTGTATCTGATTTTAATTACTTGGCTGAAATGTAAATTAAAATTTTAAACCAGGAGAGAATGACCTTATAGGAATTTAGTTTCTCTACTTAAAATAAGAAAGGCAGAAGGAAGGCTTTTGTCCTGATTCAGATCCAGCAATGGTTCACACAGCAAGATGCAAAAAAAATCTGCTAGGGTCTCAGCCAAGAGAAAAAAAGAAAAACAGTAACAACAACAACAACAACAACAACAACAACAACAAAACACAGTAAACCACAAGAAGTAGCAGCCTATGAAAACCTAATACAATTTATCTTGGCTGTCCCACTGGACTAAAATTAACATTTTTCTCCCTTTGCCTTTTGCCCATATGAAATAGTAAGATATATTTTGAAATATTCAGTTAAATTCCCGTACACCACTGAGACACCCCTAAGGCGGCTGTAATAAGGGAATATCTGACGTTTCGTCGAATTACAAAAATTATCTGGCTAATAAATTAAAGCTCTTGAATCTATGTAGCAGCTTCAACTACAATATTGGTACAAGCTGATCTTACAAGTTGTTCCCTACAGAATAGTTAACATGATGAAACCAAGTGAAGAAACAGAGAGAAAACGCCCACACTTATTTTATTTTTATTGAAGGTAAAAACCACCTGCACACATTTCTGTTCAAAGAAAAATGTTCAGTTTCATTTTGTCCTCACACATAGAAACATACTCCATAGAATGGGAACTACTCCTTTTGTTTCTTGTTCTATCGGAATTTGATTTGCATATTTTGGGACATGTTAAGGTGCTCTCTGTGATTTAGAGAGTTTATAAAAAGGTAATTTGATCTCAAATCATAGTTTCTTTCTTTATTTCTAATGCTGAAAAGCTGCATACCCTTCTGAGAAGTGAGCCATGAGGGGAAGACATTAGCTTGCCTTGTATTAGATAATAAAAAAGTTCCACAGGGGACGAGTTACATATTATGACATTGTGAATATAAGGCTCATTTGGATATAATTCATTACTACATCATGTTGCACAGGAAAGCAATTTTTAAGCAATACAAGTGCACTTCATTTGTAAAGGACCCAGCTATAACACACAATCAGTTATTGAAGACAGAAACTGATTTCCCAAATCAGGCATATAAAATTTAATATATTTGCTCCAGTTATAATGAAAGGGAAGGAAACTTGAATGCCTTTTCTCTTCCCCCAGACAAGAATGACACTTTGTAAAATTTGGAAAGTGCATTTTTGCATGGGGAGTTGACTATATTTTTGATGCCACAAATGGAATGAAATTAAAACCTTCAATAAAATCTTTAATAAAATATTTGAAATACTTATTAGACATATGCAAGATCTGAAATGCATTAACGAAATAAGGAAAATGATGGACATTAACTGTTTTTGTTTTCATATCAGCGTCAATTTTCCATATTATTCAATTTAATCCTACAGGCTGACTAAATTATTCTATAGAAAAAAAAAAACAAAACAAAACAGCCAAATTATATTGGCTTATTTAAGTTCCCTAAATCTATACGTATTATTACTTGGGATTCTCAAGAGAAAGAAAACCAGCAAAATGTACACATATTTAGAGAGAGATTTATGTTTAAGAAATTGGTTTACACAATTGTGGAGACTAGACAAATCCAAAATCTGTGGGGCAGACCAGAAGGCTAGAGACCCAGGGAAGAGTTGCAATTCAAATTCAATGGCAATTTGTTAGTAGAATTCCCTCTTCTCTCTGAGACCGAAGTATTTTTTTTTTAATTTTTTTAAATTTTATTTATTTTGAGAGACAGAGAGAGGGAAAGAGAAAATCCCAAGCAAGCTTTGCACTGTCAACACGACACCTGACGTGGGGCTTGAACTCAGGAACCATGGTATCATGACCTGAGCCAAAATCAAGAGTCAGATGCTTAACTGACTGAGCCACCCAGGTGCCCCCAAAGTCTTTTTCTATTCAGGCTTTAAGCTGACTGGATGAGGCCCACCCATTAATTATGATAATGAAGGTCATCTGCTTTACTCAAAGTCTACTGATTTAAATGTTAATCTCATTTAAAAAACACCTTTGCAGGAATATCTAGAATAATGTTTGACCAAATATCTGTGCACTGTGGCCTAGCCAAGTTGACACGTAAAATTAACCATTATACTGTAGTTATAACCATCTAAAATTTAGAAGATAAACTCATCTATCCATTCTGTGATAGTTTCCCAGGATAGAGGCAATGAGGAAGAAGTTTTTATCACCCCTTTCTATGTATCTGAATTACTAGCCAACTTTCTCTATTACCAGCTAGAAACACCCATTTGACTTTTTTTTTTTTTTTTTTTTTTTTTTTTTTTAGTAGCTGTAATAAAGTACTTAATTTGATTTGGCAAACATGCATAAATCATCTATTTACACATATATTTTCATTTAAATTTCCCCTGTAACCACCATGATGAGATTACGGGATTAAGACTTTTAGTCACAATTTTGAGCATTTTACTTAATTTCTAAAAGCACAGATTGAGATTTTCAAATTGCAAATCTCAAAGGGCCATATCTGTCATTTGAATCTTGATTTCATTGACATTAAAAAGGAACATGAAAGAGAGAAGTATGTAATCAGTTCCCAACCTTTCCATGTTTAACTTACACTTCACTCTACTAAATGTGATCATTACCAACTTTTCTATCGCTAGAATGTCGGGAAGTCAAGTGAATCCACACAGGAAACTGACATACTTTATCCTCAAAGAAAAAGGTTTGTTTTTCCCTTGTACTACATCTGACTGATCTTGTTCCTTTTTTGGAATGAATAAGATCAAGAAGTGAACGGATGAAAAAGCATATGATAGTCAATGCAGGAAAGACATAAGAAAGATGTGACAAGTCTTAAGGTTGAGACATTTTCAGGATAGAAAGCCAGTAAGCACAGATGACCTTGATATATCTGATGGAAATATTTCATTGACCATAGAACATAGTCACTGCAAAAGAGTCCTTTCATTATGTAAAATATATTCCTCCCACTAAGAATGCCACAAAAATCAAATTTAAAAACTCAAATTCCTGCATTTTGATCCTTAACAAATTTAACATAGCCCTAATGTTTACTGTGTTTTTTTTTTTTTCAAATTTTCATTTAAATTCTGGCTACTTAACATGTAGTATAATATTGGCTTCAGGAGAAGAACTTAGTGATTCATCACTTACATGTAATACCCAGTTCTCAACACACAGTCCTGCCTGATGTTTTACCTCAGATAGATTCAGTAAAAAAGATTAAGAAAAGAACATGTGTTTACTACGAAGTTAAAGAACTTAATCTTAGTACATAAATTTAAGGATAAAAAAATTGTGTACGCAGGGAGGTATAAGCTGGTCAGGGATGGGGAGCGAGGAGGGACAGAGAGGGCACGACAGCAGGAAAGCAGAGAGAGAGCAAGCCTTTTGGCAGGTCTGGCCCTAGACTAAGACAACCAACCCCTTCTTGGCAGGGCATAAAAAGACCTGTGAAGGGATCCACTGTGTGTCTCCATAAAGCCTGCGATCATGGAAATAACTTTTTGTGACACTTCTACTTTCGCTTCTTCTTGAAAGCAAAAGAATGCTCTCTACATTACACAGAATATCACTAAACAAATGTAGAGTGACTGTATATGCATTATGTATATACACATATTATGTATATAGTCATATAAACGATTTTAATTTCAAATTCCAATCATGTAGATGAATAACCAGAAGCATACGTACTTTTCCTAAAAAAAAAAAAAAAAAAAAAAAAAAGAGAGAGAGAGAGAGAGAATTCACACGGAAGTGAAGACTTTATCAAGTAGGTCTAGGTATTCTGGGTTCATCCTCTGCCACAGTCAAAATTTACTGAGTATTTGTATGCTGTGGCTCAAGTACTGGGCCAGACTCATATAGCTCTTTCTTCACTACAAAGCTGAAAGTGATTCATGCCAACAAAAAGAAAAAAAAACATGAAGCTCTACAGGTTGTAAGGAGAGATAGAATCAACTGGTAGGAGATGCAAAAGAACATTTTAAAGGAGCTGGCACCTGAGCCAGACCTCAAAGGATGCCTAGTATTTGAACAGGTCAGGACTGATAAGGTCATTGCAGACAAAAGCCACTCTGTCAATAATCTTTATTCATCCTATGGTGAGTGCTGCTCTTGCTCTGGTCAAATGGCTAAGGATTGTGAAGAGTATGAGCTTTCATTAGTCTGTTGATCTAGTCAGTGAAGAGAATTAATGTCATTCAGCATAACTCTGAGAAACTCCGAGTGAAGCAGCTCCTTTATCTGAAGTTGGGAGAAAGAAAATATTATGCATAATTAAATAAATCCTATACTATGCATTCTTTTGTGATTAAATTTAAGACAGCGTACATTTGTTATCTGGAGAGATCAATGATAGAATAGCTAATTACTTCCTTTAGGAACTGTCACTCTATTGCTATTAAATGCATTCTGCTATCATTTGCATAAATTGAATTACGTGCACTTTTGTTACACAATTACATGTTTTTCTCCAATTAAAATATCAGTTGCTGTATTACCTTCTTCATTTCTCCCAGCTTTCCTACTCTCACTCTAATACTAAAATTTATGAAGAACAATATATATAGAGAGAGAGAGACCAAAAAAAATAATAATAATACACAACAGAGAAGGACAGACAGATGGCTGGAAATTACAGCAGGAGACTAGAGAACAGTTATTGACAGCATCACCATCATCAACCTTACACTTGTACAAAAAAAAAAAAAAAGCATACCATCAAAAGCTAGAGTCCTGTAGCATCAGAGGAAAGAGAAATCACAGATTTAAAGGAGTCTTTTAATGCTCTGAAAACCATAAAACAGTCTGCGGGCCTCCATGAACTCCACAGCCAGCTTTCTTTAGGTGATGAATACCTTGACTCCTTCATCTAAGACAAAGGGAATGTGTAAACATCATCTTTTTTGAACAGAAAACCAGAACATTCATACATTCTTTGGTAAAGGGACTGTAGCATTCTTAAATGGAAGGAAGGAATCATGGGTGATACACGTGGAAAAGGAAGGACCACAAAATGAAGACACACTGTGAGCACAGAAAAGACAAAAATACTGTAACGAGTGAACAAATCTAATGTCTGGATTAAAAGAAAGGGACAGAGAAGCAGCACAATCTGTTTACTATCTTATGTCAAGGGATGGTAGGTGAAGGCAGGTGAACAAAGTTTGGGTGGAAGAATGAATTACAGATTTTATTTCTAGATGGGTTGAACTGAGATCTTTCTCCTTGCAGGTGATCAACTTCATATAAGAAGGTATCATAAAAATATAGCAGATGCTAGCAAGTAGGGTTCTAAGATTTTGGACTTGCTGGCAGTAGAGGGTACCTATGAATCCAGGGTTCTTGCTGCAGTTTGTTGGCCTGATAAAGTATGAACTTCCCCTTTCCAGGAGAAATTCATCTGTGCAATTTAAATGAAACTAATTCTTATGATGTAACCCAGTATAGGGGTAACATAGGATAAGAATGATAAATCCTCTTATGCACCTCTGATGAATGAATAAGGGCTGCCAAGAGTGTTGGGTTGAGGAGGACTCTGCAGCAAGGTCTGAACACAATGAAAAACAGAGTTATGACTGCCATGGACACAGAAGGGGCAGACAACAGGAAGTGGCAGTATGCATGTAGCGAATCTGCCATTCTTGTAGTTCAGGGCCATTAAAGCTCAGTAACAGTACTAAATAGTGTCAATGGCAAAGACTAATTGGTACTATGAAATATTCTATGCAAGTTACACGTATGACTAACTACACTACTGTTGCCAAAGGCACTGAAGGAGGAAGGAGAAGGAAGGAAAAGGAAGAAAGAAGGAGAAGGAGAAGAAGCAATAGCAGCAGATGATTTTTAAGAGTATATTTCAGAAGAGAAAACTAGCCTCGGGAATCCATTTCGATTTATTGTATCAAAAGTTAATTACTAAAATACAAAGTATATGAACCAATATTGAAAACTACCTAGGTTTTCAGAGCAGGCCTTGTTTATCAAGATACTGCTGAAGAAAATTTACATTTCCTAAACTTTTTGAAGAGTTAATTACCATTTAAAAAAATACAGTGTTTCACTAATGCTTGTAAAGATCGTTTCACAGCATAACTGAACTCAGGCTTAATTACTTGCGCCAAGCCAGACAGTGATGAAAAATACTGCTGCTGTCCAAATAGTGCAGACATTTAAAAATAAATAAATCCTAGATAGCTCCTTGTTCATTTTATTTTGTTAACAAATGTGTCTACTAAATAAAGTTCAGGAAGATGGGGTACCATACATAAAGTAATAGACTCCCTTACTATTATACTACTTTAGTTTCTCAACTTATAAAGGCCATGGGAGAAAGAGCCCACAAAAGCCAAGCAGGCTCTCGGTTGTCAATGAAGAGCCCAGTGCAGGACTCACACCCACAAACTGTGAGATTGCGATCTGAGCTTTTTAAATGCTTTAAAAAGTAGTTTATACATGTAAAAAGAAAGGCGAATGGTCAACTAAGATATAAAAAGTTTGTCGGGGCACCTGGGTGGCGCAGTCGGTTAAGCATCCGACTTCAGCCAGGTCACGATCTCGCGGTCCGTGAGTTCGAGCCCCGCGTCGGGCTCTGGGCTGATGGCTCAGAGCCTGGAGCCTGTTTCCGATTCTGTGTCTCCCTCTCTCTCTGCCCCTCCCCCGTTCATGCTCTGTCTCTCTCTGTCCCAAAAATAAATAAATGTTGAAAAAAAAATTAAAAAAAAAAAAAAAAAGTTTGTCAACATTATTTTTGCCCTATTAATACAAATAAAAACTAATGAGGACCTGGAAGTCTGGCAGCTCTGAAAAGCCATTTGGTAAGACAAAGTACATAACTACACAAATCTACCTCCCTGAATCTGTGATTTGCTTCCAGAAACCTATTAGAAA
This sequence comes from Herpailurus yagouaroundi, assembly GCF_014898765.1. Classification (NCBI taxonomy): domain Eukaryota; kingdom Metazoa; phylum Chordata; class Mammalia; order Carnivora; family Felidae; genus Herpailurus; species Herpailurus yagouaroundi. Next base: position 68,031,136 of record NW_024412400.1, on the reverse strand, counting down.
AGAATAATTAAAGAAGCAAAGACTTATGTGCAAGAAGGTTTGTAGACACAACCTAATAAATATCCTTTTATAAGAAATGGGTTCGATAAATTCATGACATCTATATAATGGAATACCAGGAGTATTTTAATATAATGATTTAAGTCTATATTTATTGGCTTGAAAACGGTTTTAATATATTGTAGGCAAAAAATTTTAAAACAGATACTGAAGGAATAGACGTGGTATAATACAGTTTTGCTTACTGATAAGAAAAGATAGAAAGATGAGGCGCCTGGGTGGCGCAGTCGGTTGAGCGTCCGACTTCAGCCAGGTCACGATCTCGCGGTCTGTGAGTTCGAGCCCCGCGTCAGGCTCTGGGCTGATGGCTCAGAGCCTGGAGCCTGTTTCCGATTCTGTGTCTCCCTCTCTCTCTGCCCCTCCCCCGTTCATGCTCTGTCTCTCTCTGTCCCAAAAATAAATAAACGTTGAAAAAAAAAAAAGAAAAGATAGAAAGAAAATGATGAGAAAGGGTGATAGCATTATGGGTGGTTTTTACTTTATTAATTCTAAGTTTCTGTGTATATTTTACTTGTAAATAAGAAAATAACAACAACAATGTTCTTTCGATATACAAATGAAAAAAAAATAGATACTATGTTAGCCATAATTAAGATACAACCCATTTTGGGGGCACCTGGGTGGCTTGGTGTGTTAGGCATCTGACTTCAGCCTCAGGTCATGATCTCAAGATCTGTGGGTTCAAGCCCTGTGTCAGGCTCTGTGCTGACAGCTCAGAGCCTGGAGCCTGCTTCAGATTCTGGGTCTCCTTGTCTCCTCTGCCCTTCCCCTGCTCATGGTCTGTCTCTCTCTCTCTCTCTGTCACTCAAAAAAAAAAAAAAAAAAAAAACTTTAAAAAAGACACACCCATGTTTTCCTTCTCACCATTTCACAGTCAAAACATTCCTGCATTCAAAAATATACTTAACCTCATTAGTTCATCCATTTCAAATTATATTATAATAATAATATATTGGGTAACTAAATTTGGAAGTTTTTAACATACTTTACTCTGTTCAGCAATGTGCTTATGATCTTTTTTATAAGTTTATTTATTTATTTTGAGAGAGCAGGAAGGGCAGAGAGAGAGAGAGAGAGAGAGAGAGAGAGAATCCCAAGCAGGCTCTAGGTTGTCAATGAAGAGCCCAGTGCAGGACTCAAACCCACAAACTGTGAGATCGTGATCTGAGCCAAAATCAAGAGTCAGATGCTTAACCGGCCTAACCACCCAGGCACCCAACCCTGCCTTATGAGCTTTAGTGCATGTACACACACACACACACACACACACACACACACACACACACACACATACACACACACACACACAGAGGTCATTCATTCAACAATATATATAATAAAGACTCAGTGACTTCATTATACAATAAACATAAAACACTATACCTGTCACACTGAAGCTTCTTCTAAGTTAAAGAGTTCTCACAACAGCCCTAGGTAAACATGTTTTATACAAGGTGACCAGCATCCCAACTGGCCAAAGCTAGACCAGGAAAAAACACAATACAGAGTCACAAATGCCTCTGGCCCTCAAAATAATGCCTCTGGCCTATTCTGTGGAATAGAATGATGGAATCAATCATATACTGGGGAATATAGCAGTTGGTATTGGGAGAAGAAACAAACAAACAAACAAAAAGTAGTAAAGATGGAAAGGGAGTTAAATCACTTTGGTGTTTCAACACTTCAGTGACTATCAGAGGAATATGGCTATTGAGGTCCATGGAACTGACTGATCCAGATTCTATATCAATAAGGCCTGATCAAATGAATCATTCCTATTCATAGATTATTTTGTAGGCCCACCCTCCTGTTTTGATGTTTCCAGTAAACTTGCATGTCTAAGTAGTTACTGTTCCAAAGCACCAAAATCATAAATAAAACAAGTTTTAATGGCTTATTTGGATTCTGACCCATCGGAACATATCTGCTATGTATCTGAATATACCCTGTTGGCTTACACAGAAGATATGTGGAAGAAGTAAACCAATTATGTAAAGAAGTGAAGGTATTTCAAATAGCAACAAGTTAAGCATAGACAGAAGTGACTGAGATAATCACATTAGATTAATACACACACAGACACACACATTTATACATACACTAACATGGTCTTCATACTCCTATGCTAATCTTGACCATGTCTACAAATGTGATCAAGTGTAACTAAACTTCTGCTTGCTTTTCTTTTGTTTGGTCAACATATAAAGTACTTGCTTTAAGTTAACATATTATGTGGGTTTTATTATAGGGTAAGTAGATTCTTCAACTGGGATATATAGTCAGTATGTCTATCAGAGATTCTCTACGAATCACCACATTCAAATATGTACTTTTCTAAAATACTGAACATAACCTTTATGTTGAACAATATTTTAATTCAGGGAATGGAATTATAAAGTACTTTTATTCTATTTACATTTACTCATTGAGGCTAGATTTTTTTTTCTATTCTTAGATACAAATTCCACTAATTCTTGTGACTGTTATGTGACCTGAGTTCTTCTAGTGAGTAATTAAAATGTTCAGTGTCATTTAATAGTCATAACTTTGAACTTTTCCCCACTTTTGATCATCTTTAAGTTGGGAACCCTGAAGTCAAAGTAAGGAGAGTAGTCAGCTCCTTTGCGTTGTGTGTCTATACCTTCAGGGCTGAAACAGAGCAAGTAAGACTAGGTAAAGTGGGAGCAAATGGTTCTCACTTGATAGATACTCTTATGAACTGGCATGGCACTTCCTGAATCTAGCTTGACTTGTTAGGTGAATTTTCCTTTTGTGCTGTTTTGTGGGTTCTTTGGAGATCCATTCATCCCACAAGTGGGGACTTCTCACCTTCCTTTGATGTGAGTAATACATTCTCCTCCAGCTCCAATGCTTACTTCTTCCACAGACCCGTATCTCTAGCTCTCTCTTTGGTAAGTTCTTTTCAGCCATCAAGGAAGCTTTATTGGAGAAGATCTGTAAGACTCCCTCCAACCCCCACTCCATTTGGGCTACTGTAACAAAATATTACAGACTGGTTGGCTTATAAACATTTCTCATCGTTCCGGAGAATGGGAAGTCTATCACAGCACTGGCAGATTCATTGTGCTGGCTGATAAGAGCCCTCTTCCTGGTTCATAAAGAATGTCTTCTCACTATGTCCTCACATGATAAAAGGACTAGCAAGCTCTGTGGGGCCTCCTTTTGTAAGACTGCCAGTCCTATTTGTGAGAAATACACCTTCGTGACCTAACCACCTCCCAGAGGCCCCATCTCCTAATACGATCATATTGATCATCGGGATTGCAATATATAAATGGGAGGGAGGCATGACACAATCCTAATAATCCTCTCTCTCTCTCTTTCATTCATATTCATATCCTCTCTGTCTGGATATAGTCCATAGAAGCAAAGTTTGTCATAGGCCACCCAAAACCTCTTCTTTTGTACTTTTATCTGCAACTAAACCAATCCATCTCTTATAACTTAGATTTCTCAAGTGGAAATCAGGCAGTCTCTGTGAGGCAGCTATCAAGTTCTTCCAAGTAGTTCTATTAAACCCTTTTTTCATTGGACTTGAGGCTTCATCCTTGGGAAGAAATTGGGACTTAAAACCACCACTAGCAGCAATCTCAAAAAAAAATCCTTTTTATCGGTTCTTTTATTTCTTTAAAACTGGGTGATCACCTCAGAGTTTTATGCTATTCTCCCCTTCAAGTTCTGCATGCTGTCCTAGTTAGATACGCACTATCAATTGTCTTTAAGCCTCAGCTGGAACTGAGATATCAACACTGTACTTTAACATTTTTACAGTATCTGGTTTTGATACGAGTTGTCACTTTTTTTTTCTTTAAATCAGAAGATAGCAGATCCTCTGAGTAACTTTAATATTACAAAATATAAAATATTTTATAATGTAAGTAGGTATTATATTAATATTTTGAATATAATCATTATATGAAAAATAAAAATGGTAAGTCAAATGACTTTCAAAATACATAGTATAATTGACCGGTTATATATAGATCACTTACTTACTTACCAGTTATATGTAGATCACTCACTTACTTAGGCACTCATTTCCTTAGAAAAATACTTATTCAATATTTACTAGACAATAGGAGTCTAATGTTGGACAAAGCAAATTTAGTCCATTCCCTCATGGAGTCTGCATTCTAATCTATTATAAGAAGAATATATTTTCTTTGCACAACCTTTGGATGTTTGGCAAGAACTGTCCTAATCTTAGAGTATATGAAAGGATGGAGAACCAGTAGAGAAGAGAGAAAGTAACTAATGAACAAAACAGTGAGCCAATAAGAGCCCAAAAGTAAGCATAAATTGATGAAAAGTAGCAGTAGGTATCTGTGATATAGAGTTAATGTTAAGATGACTTAGTAAACATAGAAACTCATAGTAGGGCATTTGGTTACCATGACTCTTAGGGAAAAGGTTGTCTTTGGATGAGATGTTATTTGGAAAAAGTTACTGTAAACATATTTGTATGAAAATATTTATTGAAGAAAAATCTCTTATCTCAATAAAGAAAAAAATGTGGCTACTTGATGTAGTACAATTGGGAATATGTGTTCAACCACTGGATGCTGCCTGGCAATATAATTGTTAGTGATTATATTTTTGTAGCTAGCTTTGAAATATATATTTTATGGATTTGCAAGTTTAAGAGGAGAATATATGCTTTACTGTCACACAACTCCTGTTCTGAGGAAAATAATGAATACTTTTATTTAATTATACATTTACAATTTTAGAACCAGCTGCCTATTTGCAAAAAGGACATTAAGTCAGCTTTTAAAGATATCTACGATGCTGAAAAAAATAATAATTATAATAAGTAAGGCAAAGAAAGCCAGAGAAAGGAAATAAATATGTAGGCTAGTCAGTACACAAAAAATGCATGCCATAAAATTCCTTATGATTTCAATACAAATAGGACTCTGAACTTACTATAAAGGCCAAAGGAAAGAGGGAAGGAGCTAGGTTATGAGATTCATTGTGTCCATAAGTTAAAAACTAAGCAGTTGATCAGGAAAACATATTAATTACTAGTGTTAACAAAAAATTTAACCCATGGATTCTTTTCCAGAGGACACTTTTGCAAAAGAGTGTCCTCAATGAAGATACAGTTGACACAGTTTCATAGAGTTCTGTTTTCCTTCTTCCTCCCAATCTCTGCTTTAGGTGGTTGGTTTTTTTGTTTGTTTGTTTGTTTGTTTGTTTGTTTGTTTGTTTTTAAATAACAGCCCTGTGTCAGTTAGATCTATCTTTGACAGACCCCTTGCATTCTCCCTCCTCCAGGGAGCTGAACCCTTCAGAATGACTTCTCAGGCTCGGGGTCCGCAGTATCCCTGCTGGGTTCAGTCAATGGGACAACTAGTAGGATACTGAAAAACAGGAGAAAGGGAGACGCTGCCATACTTCTTACTTTCTCTCTGCCTTCAGTAGCTGAGGCTACATCTCCACCCCCCTGCACGTGTATATATAGAAAGTTCCAGCTTCCACCAAGTTATCCCAGGTCCCTCTGTCCCTGCAGCTTAAGTTTAGTAATGGCTTCTTTTCTTTGGGCTGCCCCACTGTCCCAGCTGCCTTCTCAGATTTTATCACTGATGGAGTAATTTCTCTACTTTCAATGCCCTCTGCTTTAAATATTCAGAGAGTTATCTGTTGTCTGTTTGATCCTGACTGATAGAATCACCCACTATAAGTTAATGACATATCTTTCAGGTCAATTCTACGTAAACAATTTTACACTGAGCGATACCATGGAAAGTCTGCATATTACATGCTTAGGCAACAATGAACAGCAGGTGCAGAAGGGTATAGGAAACAAACTGCCATTAGGCATTAAGATACGATTTTTAGGGAGAGAATAATAATTCACCAGTACCAAAACACAAGACATTTCAGCACATAGATGCCATGATGCACCTTCAGTGGGTATGCTCCCGAGGAGCTCCCTAGAAATGCACAGATGCCAACATCTTGTCTGTAATGAGTCAATGTAACCCAGAAAGAATATCCTGGGGAAGTAGCACCCTCTCTCTCATCTACCTATAAACAACATATAGGATTCATTTAGGACTGTCTTTTCTTGGCAAACAGGGAAGATATATGGAAAAGCTAACATTCCAGGTCTTCATTTCACAAAAAATGTAAACTAGCAAACCCTTTACAAGTCGACATATATGCTAATAATATAGCAACCGTTTCAAGATACCCATTAATTATAAGACAACGGTGAAACTTTTCCCAAGAACTCAGATTAATGCTCAGATAAAGAATATTTTCTTATCATTTAACTTAAAAATCAACACATTCTGGCTAGAAAGTTCATGTGCAAACTTACCTTAAAGAGACAGATGAACTTTTAGAATTGCCTTATATATGGAACCCAATGGTTTTCAATAAAAATGTGCTAAGAAATCCGGGAATGCAAGAAACCAAATACTATCGGTGCTTGTCTTAGCTCTTAACCATAAGAGATAGTTACCTCAGCCCATAAAAAGAGGTTTATTTCATTCTGGAGTCATTAAAAATTTCAATCATATGGCTAATACCCTAGTGTTTATTACACATATATCCAATTGTGTCTGCACCCTAATTTGGCCTACCTGGGCTGTCCAAGAGGGAGAATATGCAATGACTGGAGTCTTTCAGTCTCCACAGTAGTTATGATTCTTATTATCAATTAATACAACAGCATCATAAATTTGAAACGTGCATCCTCTCTGTGAAGGGTGTGCTGGCAAGTTTTGCTGCTTGGCTTGCAGGACTTACCTTAAACCATGGCAAAACCACCAATTCAAACTCCCTGTGAGACATGTTTCTCAGGAAATGCATCCCACCAGCATCAATTTCTTCTCCACCTACCTGAAAGACTTCTTAATATCTTCTGCTTGGATTGTCTTGAGAATCTCTTGGTATAAGTGAAGATCAAGCGTTCCTGAAGTTGTAGCATTTGAAGGGCAATTTTTATGTGCATAATAGCCTATCAAAATCCCCAAAATAAATAAAATGGTGGCTGTGCAAAGTATTTTTAAAAGGCGGCAAAAATTGCAGGGGTTGCTCTTTGGTGCAGATCTTGTATAACGGGTTACATAGTCAGACTCTTCTTGAAGTCTCTGAAACCTTCCTTTGGGTGAAGTTGCTGGTTGAATGGAATCAAGATTGAGGTCTGCAGTCTCTGGATTCTCCAGGTTCTGATTCTCAGCACTATCTAGCTGGAACTGGTCAAAACCAGGCTCCTCCAGCTCCTTTTCCATGTCCCACTCTAAGTCAAGGGCAGTGGCTTGAAGGTCATCATTGTCTAAATACTGTGAATGTCCTGGAGCTCTTTGATCTGCATTGACCTTCTGATAAGCCATCTTTTTACCTGTGAAAATAAGAGAAGTATATTTTCTTAAAATAAACTGTGAAACTGAATATGGAAAACCTCATTTAAAATGGAGGTGGGGGGACCAGCAGATTACAGATCCCAACAGGAAGAGGCACACCTTGCATTCCCAATTGGAAGAAGCCTATTTTACTACCCTACAAGGAAAGGAAAAGTTTCTCCCTGCTCAGCAACAAGCTCAGCAAATAACAAAATCCAATTCAGCTAATGAGAAACCATTAACACCCTGCACACTCACTTTCTTTCAATGGACTTTTCCTTCAAAGCAGCCCCTCCAAATTTCCTCCTTTTCTCAATAAAGTAACAGTCCTCTCCTTTGATCTCCAGGCTTGCCTATGGTTTGCCATAGTTTGCAGGTCCTGAATTGCAATTTCTCTGCTATTCCAGAATAAAGCCATTTTGCTGGTAAAATAACTGGCTGTTTACTTTTAAGGTTGACAAAACAAACAATAAAGAAAATCTCCAAGGTAAAAAGAAAAGACAACAGCAATCATATTAGGTTGCTAAATAAAATTTTACTGATAAAATTTTAGTGAATATAATCATGGGAAATATACTGCCCCTATAGAAAAATCACATATCAGTTAATTATGTAATCTTCTGTTTTTCTGTTGATGTTTATTATAGGAAGAGGAGACAAATGAAACTTTGAGAAAACATAAAATAGACACACACACACACAATTATTCCTTTGAAGTTCAGGAGAATAAAAAGATCACAAATGTACAAGTGCATTGAGGATAAAATATTATCATGGAGGAAAAATTTAAGCTTACACATTGTCAAAATCACTTTTAAGAAAAACTAAGGGCAGAAGCAATAAAGCTGTGGTTTAGTAGTAAGTTAAGGAAGGAAGGAAGGAAGGAAGGAAGGAAGGAAGGAAGGAAGGAAG
>NW_024412400.1:67986592-68022781 GCF_014898765.1 Herpailurus yagouaroundi | reverse complement strand
AAGGAAGGAAGGAAGGAAGGAAGGAAGGAAGGAAGGAAGGAAGGAAGGAAGGAAGGAGAAAGAAAGAAAGAAACAAAGAAAGACAAGAAAGACCCTGGGATGATTTTTAGTATCAGAACTATTTTCAAAAAGAGATCAGGATACAATAGAAACAGAAACTAAATGGAGTGATAATGTTATTGAAATACAAGAAACAAAATATAATATATTACATAGTCACAAATTATCAAAAGGACTGGAAACTCTAAGGCCACCCCAGAAGACCAAATGTTTCCGTGGAATTAGTAACAGGAATTGGCCTGTATCACTGAACTTTAAATAAAAGTCTGGGATGGCATCTTTCCAAAAAGGGAAGCCTTTTGCCAGCTAGGAGAGTTTGGTTTCATAACCTTGCTACAGGAGTGGCAGATGGAGATTTTCTCCCCTACACAGTTTTGGATGACAGTTTGTTATATCCTGCAGAGTGGTATTAGGCTAACTGGGCTAATTAACTACAAGTGGTCTTCTGTCTGTATTCAGTAACCCACTGGTGTATTATGGTTGCAGATTAGGAGTATTTATACTTAAATTTTCTGTGTATTAGATTTGTCATCTCAGCTGGATTCTAAGGTCCCTCACTATGTTTTATGATTTTTCTATGTGCCCCACTGTGGTGGGAGAAGAATAGAGCTCAATGGACAAGTGATCAGCTAATTGCCTTAGGTCCAGTGGTTAACAAGTAAACTCTAATAGGAAGATACAGGGACTTCATGGAAGGGAGTGGCATTCTACACAGAATTATGGGTATATGCAGCTCTAATCCTGTCTGGCAGAGATCCATATTAATTAAAATGTTCTGATTTTTTAAAGAGTTAAAATATAATTAAATATTAATCTTACAAAATAAAAATTGTAATTCTGACTAGATTTCTCATCTGCTACCCTATAATCTAGGATTCAGTCTTACCCATTGTTGACTCCATAACAGTAAGTAATGCATGTCAGGTACTGGGACAGGCAGTGAAAACAAAGATAAATGGGTCCTTAATCCTCAAGGAAGGAACAGTTCAATCAGAGATAAATGCATGAACAAACCTATAAGTTGAATAAAAAAATGTAGAGTGCAAAGGAGACTCAGGGAATATGGGAAAGGCTTCCCCAAGAAAGTGATCTCTGAGATATTTCCGGCAAGAGAGGAAGAGCTAACTAGGGCTGACCAGGGGTGTGAAAGGATGACATTCAGGCAGGGGAAATTTACAAACATGCAGAGGAATAAGAATGCATGGTGCATGGACCATTTGGAAAATGCAAAACTACCAGCATTCTAGTACAAGGAAGGAGCACATGGACTGGAGATTCAGAGAAAAAGCTAGGAAAGCATATTTGTGGGTAAAAGGCTTAACTTCTGTGTAACTCACGGTCTTCATCTGTGAAATGGGCATGATAATAATATAAACTTCATAGTGTTGTAATTAGGATTAAGACAGGGCACCTAAAACATCCATTGAGTGTTGCATAGGCTCTATGGGTTAGAAGGGACATTTCTGGTAGTAGAGGAGAGAGGACCGGGGAAGACTGATGGAGGAAATGAAATGAGTTAAGTAACGCAGGAGAAATTATAAGGGTAAGACGTTGTGGAGAAGGGGAAGCTACATTATATTCACACACATGTACGCTCACATATAAAATATGCTAGTTGTGATTTGCTTGTTTCCATTTAGTTCATATGTAAGACAAAAAAGAAAAAAAAAGCACTACATGACATAACAACTGTTATCATGAAGGTGTTTATTCAGTACCATGCATTACAATAGGCTCAGGAATAATTCTGCACTTTCCCCAACCCCTTTCCTTCCGTCTCCCTCCCTCCCTTTCACTTAGCCTGGTTTCCAAAGTGATTCAAGAAAGCACAACAATTGAATTTTATCCTTGCTCATACCAAGACAAGCAAAAAAAAAAAAAAAAAAAAGAAAGCAATGGTTGGAGTTAATGATAATTATTCATATAAGTTAGGAGAGCGTTGGTAAAGTGTTAGAGGAAGACTCCAAATCACACTTGGTTAAAAAAAATTTTTTTAAGGTAAAAGAAAATCCAGGAGGATAGGAAAAACTTGAAGGTAGCAGAACTAAAGGCTTTCTAAAATCCATAATTCTAAATTCTCTCTGAATGCAGAAGAGGAAACTGAGGTCTAGAGTTGAATAATTCTTTAGACTGAGAAAAGTGATGCTTGGGTACATTTTTCTTAAGGTGATTTGTGGTTTTATAAAAAATATGAGATTAATAATTTATTAGCAGTAAATTAATGTTAAATACCCCACAATTCAAATTATTTTAACATACAATTTAAAATACTGAAATTTCTTAACACTAGTCATTTTTTTCTTTTTTAGCTTACACATCAATAAATCCTTGCTATCTTGAAATGATATGATGATATTTATTTCTTTAAGTGTTCCGTTCATGCATTATTGATTAATTTACTTAGACACTGCCCCATTGTGGTTCTTTAGACTTCCCTGTCTCTCATTTTAATGAATCAGAGTCTCTCTCTTTAAAGATTGTTTCAAAAATTGAATTGTAGGACATGTCTTATGCTCAAGAAAGACGTGGCACACAGGAGTTACTATGGAAATGTGCGATCTCTAATTATGACCTCTAATACAAACATTCAAAGTCATTTCCACACAAATCATTTAAAAATCAACGGCAGCGATGAGGGAGAGTTTTCATCTCTAGCCTGACAGTAGGCATTCCATCACAAGTACATCAGCAATTTAACGCTTTTCAAACATCAGACAGAGCCATCAATTAGAATGTAATGCAGATACAGATATTAAGTCCTCACCATGATGGATATCTGCCCAACACCCTTACTACCACTTTTGAACTCATTACACATTTATAAACTTACCCTAAATTCTATCTTCCAGGAGAGCAGTAACTGGGTCAAAGGTAAATGGAATCATTCAATGTAACAAATTCCTAAATACTTCAAGAAAACTTCCAAGGAAATAAGTATGGGCGAATGAACATACACAGTGAATCATTTAAACCATTTACATTTGGTAAAATAAGTTACATATATAGTCTATACATGTTCTGTACATTTTATATACATTTAGAAATCGTTTCTTTAAAATTATCTTGCCTCAAGGAAAATCGTATAGCTTTTTGCAAAACTATAAATCTCTGCACTGATAGTTCTGTTTCACTTAATCTATCTAAAATAAACTCCTTAAAAATAAAACAGAGTACCACTAAATAAAACTGATCATATATTCAATTTTGAGTCAGCACAAATTATTTTATTCATGCCACAAAGAATGTAGCCTTCCTTAAAAACCTATGCTCTGTAAGGTAAGTAAACAACATAACACAGTGTTTTATCAGAATTTTCAAATGCTCAAGTACAATAAAAATTACATTATAAAAAGAAATCTTCAGCAAAACCAGCATCTCTTAGATATGATTATATAATTATGCCATCCAAACTTCATGTATTTTCTGTTACTGATATTCATTTAATTTATATCATCATATTATTTTATAACTACTCTATATGAGTAATTTAAAACATACATGTAGTAGATTTCAGAATCGGCCACATGAATTTTCCTCCAAAAGAAATGTACAGTTGACCCTTGAACAATGTGAGAGTTGGGGGTGCTGACCCCCCATTCAGTTGAAAATCTGAGCACAATATTTGACTCCCCCAAAACTTAATAGCTGACTACCATCTGGAAGTCTTATCAACAACATTCAAATAACACATATTTTGTATGTTAGATGTACAATATGCTGTACTCTTAAAATAAGGCAGAGAAAAGAAAATGTTGTTAAGAAAATCACAAGGAAGATAAGATACATTTACAGTACTACACTGTATTTATCAGAAAACAAAACAAAACCCATGTATAAGTGGACTGGCACGGTTCGAACCCATGTTATTCAAAGGTCACCTGTACTTTGGTGTAGATCAGGTCATAGAAAATTGTTACATTTTCTCAAATAGAAATATCTGTAGCATCCTCACATTCTATATTATACCACTTAGCGTTTTTTATAGAATGCAATTTTTATGAAAAGTAGAGTATATTCTCTATACCAACATCTCTTATTCACTTAGATGAGATCCCTTCCCACCCAGGCCCATACCAAAGTCTAAATTGTTTTTAAATTCAACATACTAAAACATTTATCTTTTGTATACACTTATCCTTTTATAAGGAAAAGAAAGCAGAAACAAGTTGAACTAAAAGGTATTTTTTCTGGATTACGGCAGGCTTAAGTCAATAAAAAATGATTTTGTATTCTTACTGAGCATATGATTAGTTTAAAAATAAATTGTTACTTCTGAATGCTTTCTTTCACACATTTTCACTGGCTGAAACTAAATAAATTAATATAAATAAAAGATGAACACCAAGCCAGGCAGAGATTTCAAAACGTAAAATACAATCTGTGGCTGCTGCAGATCTAGCCTAACACAATGGCTGGCAAATACTTCAGATGATAAATACATGTTAAACAGAAATTTTGTTTAAAAGCTATATATTATTAATGCCACTTAGAAATATAATCACAGCAGTATTACTTTCTTGCTCAGCAATCACAGAGAGGGAATTTATTACATGAATGTCCTGGCTTTATCAATCTCTAAATTAGTGGACTCTACAGTCAGGCTACTTGATTCAAATACTAGCTCTGCTATGTAATTCAGACCAGTTACTTAGCATCTTTATGCTTAAATTCCACATTTGTAAAATATTGAACTATATTTGTAACATTACTATGAATAAATGAGATAAATTATTAAAGGTGCTTAGAACAAGATCTAACACGATACAAATGATCCACTCATAAAGGATTACTCTAGAAATTCTATAGTTTAACAGAACAGAAGTACATATTTGGAGCTTACAACTTTGAAGACTTGGTTAAATTAAATTATGTCCAGAGGCCTTGAGTTTCAGTAACAAGAACCAAGAGATAATGAGGAACTGAGCAGTGGACTCAAGGATTTTTGAGAATGGGAAGCACCTTCTAATTACTAGCTATGGCTCAGATAAGAGAGAAAAATGGCTAATATTTATGTAGAAGTTATTGTTGCATTTACTTACAACCACCAATTCTATGTCTTGTTATTCTTTTTACTCTACTTACAAAAAGAAAAACAGTTTTTCTATAATGCTAACGATTTCAGTTTAATGGTTCTAGGAATTAGTGATAATTAAACATAGTGATAATTAATCATCAACATGAGTTATATACGTTTGTTGTAGAAAACCATGTGTGTCCTAGGTGATTGACTTCATCTACTGACTTTGATGATACTGATAGTGTTTTCAACTCAAACAGTAAGAGATTGTGTAGATCTTATTAGAATTAGAAACACATCTAACAGCTTCCCTACTTGTAAAGTTATTTTATAAGCAAAATAAATAAATGACTCTGGCAGACTAACTTTAAAACACAAGGCAGAATCTCAATTTCCTATGACAGTTCTATGATTGAATCTTTACTGTAGAATGGGAGAAAATATTCATATAGTGTTTCCTGAAGCTTTGAATGTCAAATCATTTGCTGGTTTGAGTAGATTGATTTGAGGCAAAGGCATTTCTTAGAAATGTCAGTCCATCATCAAAAGGCATTCATTATGCACCTTCGTGCAGTATTACTTTAGATGCTGTACCAGTGAACTATATGAGTGCCCAGAGGAATTTTTAAATTTAAGTTTAAGAACATTCCTTATAGGCTGAAAACATTTGACATAAATTTTTCAGTATGAACCTGGTTTGTACAAATAAAGCCCATGTTTGTGGAATAAATATTTGTTGTTGAAAGCTTTAATGGTCTCAACTTGAGAGCAGAGCCAAAGATAAAACTATAAAAACAGTAATTCAGAAAACTGTTCCCTGACTTAATTTTTTTAGTATAATGAGATTTTTTTTCCCAATCTGGTTTTGTGAAATGGCCCTGGAAATTGCTATAGCATCTGTAAATACGTTAAGAATTCCTTCTTTAATTATAATTTTGCATATCAACTGCATAAAAGAAATGACAATAATTATTTGTTGTTCATGCTTCACTAATTGAATAAAGAGTATGTATGAAGTAAGGGAAAATTATCTGTTTTATTTTTAGGAAGAAAAATAGTCAAAACCTACTCTTAAAATGGGCAATAGTACACCAAATTTAGGCAGAGCAGTTAATCAAACTGGAGAGTATAAAACTAAAACTTTACTCTGAAGCCTGAGTTACCTTGATCACTGAATTCACATGTAAAAAGTATGCTTATAGGATACAAAATTAATGAGCTGTAAATTGCAAAAATCAGTCAAAACTGTTTGAAGGAAAATTATTTGATGAAATACAGCAGGTTTGTGTAAATGTGTTTTATATCGCTTGCATATGTATGACCACATGCCAGTTCCCTGAGTGGGCCAGCCTTTCTTTCGGCATCTGTGTGTACCTGAAATTTGTGTAATGCACTAGTGGGATGGTTTGTTGGGCTCACCTGGTTCCTGTATTTATGATAAGGTTCTGCAATATTAGAATGACATCATTAAAAAAAAAAAAAGAATGATATCATTCAGTTCAGGCAAAATTTGGCAAGCAGAAGAATTCATCTAAATTGACTAAAATGATATAGAGCATAGTCTCTGGATTTCCTGAACAAGTAGTTTGAACACTTAGTACTATTTACAATATCTATCATGTGAGGTTAAGTTTTTTTTTTATTATTTTAATGTTGATTTATTTTTGAGAGAGAGAGAGAGAGAGCGCGTGTGCGCACACTAGCAGGGGAGGAGCAGAGAAAGAAGGAGACACAGAATCCAAAGCAGTCTCCAGGCTCTGAGCTGTCAGCACAGAGCCCAATGCAGGGCTCAAACTCATGAACTGTGAGATCATGACCTGAGCTGAAGTCGGATGTTAACCACCTGAGCTACCCAGGAGCCCCTGTAAGGTTGAGTTTTAACCACCATCACAGAACTCTTCTACTCAGTGATGTGAAAACAGTTTCTGTTCCTGCCATGGACTCCTTTCCTGGTCCTTTTTGGTATCTACTTCTACCTAGATTTAATTTTTGTTTTCTTTTGTTTTGGCCTGGTCATCATTTCCATTTATAGACATATTTCTATCATCCGCAGAAATACTTATTTACTTCCACAGGACTTACATCCTTTTCACCTTCAGAGTACTTGAAGTGGCCTCCATTAGAAATGAACATGCATAAGATGAATGAAACCACAAAACTACAAATTACAGAAGTGTGGAGGAGAACAAATGCTGAGAGTCTGGCTAAAGAGAGCCATTATAATTGAGTTTCAAAGCCATTCTCAGCTTCACTGCAGTCAGGGCTAAGAAGGCTGTCTGCAGAGTCCTCTCAAGTTCCATCATCCTTCACCTAATTTCCCTCGTTAATGCACAAGGCTGTCAGTCTTAGCTGAAGAGTTTGTTTGTAATTTTATTATTTTTTTAAGATATTGCTTTTTGTAGTTGCAGGTTTCTATGTTAGGAAGATACATTTCTCTAGTCAGAGAACTCTATGAGTCTCATTTTTTTTTTTATCCTATACACTTAGATTTTGATACACAGAAGAATGTGCCCATGTTATGCTATGCAAAATAAAATGCTAATAGATGCTCCATTGACCCCTTAAAATGAGCCAGAACCTACTATAAGGTTAAAGTTTCATAAACATCCTGTCGTTGCGTCAAATAATCCTATATGTTAAGTACTACTATTATCCTTATTTTATAGATGAGGCTTAGAGGTTGTCTTTTTCCAAGCTCTCACAGCTATCAAAGGCAAGCAGCTGGAATATCACACCCAACCTGTCAAATTTCAAAACCTACTCTTTTAAATAGTCCAATATTCAGACTCTCTAGAAGTCCCCAAAGTTGGCATAATAATGAATTCAGAGATCTTACTGATTGAATGATCCCCAGTTATGTCACCAATGTGACAACTCACTCCAGGAGTCTCAATGTCCACTAAATCTGAATGGTCCTGCCTCGACCTTTAGATCTCTGGGTGCTGCTCCGACCCTAGGACCTAAAAGAGCTCTGTCGTCTGCTTTCCACAACACCCTGCCAGGCATCGATGTTTCCTGGCACTGTAGTTTTGAATAAGGGAGAATCGCTTCCAAGTACATTGCTCTCTGAGGAGAAGACCACAACCTCTACTTTATGGTCTCTTCCTAACAACCCTTTCCAAATTTCTCTTTTCTCCTGCTGCTGAGGGACAAAGAGCAAAACAACTGTACTTAGAACTTGAAAGCTACAGTTCACATACGACCTGCCGGAGACCTGTTTTCGGCCATTAAAACCCTTTTGTCCATCTTGTCCTACTCCCTACTATGTGTGGTTTACACAGGCCTAAGAGGGCTTCAAGGGTGTCAAGAGTTAACGGTCAATACAATCACCACTTGGCTCTTTGAGAGCTGTCTGCCAGGAGGAGCCTCTTAGCTTGATAGATACACTGCAATTTTTTATCCTTTTAGCCAGTGTGAATCATCTTAAATTGTTGTTTTTTGACTATGGCTTTTGGATTTCCAGGGGACAGAGAGATGAAGCTGTTACCTACATGAGGCCACTAAGCACTCTATCTTTCACATTTTCAAAGGTAATTTATTGGTTTACCTTTTAGATATCTTTACTCTTCAAAAACTATCAACAGGCTTCTACAAACTGCAATGCTTTATTCTAAAATTCATATTGCTGTTTCCTAAAATGATAACACAAAAAGACTTTTGGAGGCCCAGAGTCATAATCCAGTGTACTCACAATCTGTGCTTTTCATTTTCTGAAATGACTCTTTTCATACTTGTTTCTTTAGGGTGTTAACAGGAAAAAGTGTTAATATATTGTGATGCAGTGGTTAACTGCTGGGAAAGAAGGCAGCCTGGGAAAACCCATGGGTACAGTAT
This sequence comes from Herpailurus yagouaroundi, assembly GCF_014898765.1. Classification (NCBI taxonomy): domain Eukaryota; kingdom Metazoa; phylum Chordata; class Mammalia; order Carnivora; family Felidae; genus Herpailurus; species Herpailurus yagouaroundi. Next base: position 68,013,870 of record NW_024412400.1, on the reverse strand, counting down.
ATTTGTGTTACTGTAAAAATATGTATCATATAAACCATTCCAAATCTGTATTAGATAAAATCTGGAAACCTATTCTTTAGCTAAAGATCAACAAGGAAGATCCGGATATAAACATTTTTGTGTTCAGCTTTCAAAGTATTAGACCATAAGCTAAAGAAAATTAAAATTGGTGATTTAACCCACAATAATACAATGATAGGAATTCATTATACTTAATAGCCTGTTATGCTCTTTATAAGACAAAGATTACAATATAGTAATTCTCTTAATCTTAGGGCTAAAAATTAGTTTAAGTGAATTATGATGTTTGGTTAAGTAGCAGAAAAACATTAATGTGAAGAAAATTAAAAATTGTGAAGCTTTCAGTTGACAACTGATGACAGAATCAAGGTTGAAATGCTTTTCAAGAATTATTGCAAGTAATTTTGAAACAAATTGTTCAAGGTCTCGCTATTCTTTCTTACTTCTAAAATGCCATATCATAATTACATATATATGAAGATAAACAAGGATATATTTTTACAGTATTTTATTCTAGGCCTCCCACTGATTCAAAAATGGAATATTATCTGAAGAAAAAGGTGACAATTATTATTTTAAAGTATGAAATTCAAGTCCTTTCTGTAAGTGACCTTTCTTTAAGTATGATAATACTAATAACTGCTAACCTTTTCAATAAAAAAGCATGTATTAAATAATAAGAAACAGGATGAGAAATACTGTAGTAATATGTTACATCTGTATACAGTTTGATATTGAGAAGTTAATTTTTATTACAAATTTATACACATGCGTACTAATAGCCTTAGGTAAATTAAAGCAACTAAACAATCCACTAAAAACTATATTGGGCACTGCTTATGTCATTTCTATTTTATTTAGGAACAGGAGTATTACAAAAAATGGAAGACCTCCAATCACACATAAAAGTAATGCTGATATGAAATTAAATGTCAGGCAAAAGGCATGAAAATGCAATATTCGCAAAGACATTAAATGTAAAACATTTAGCAGAACTTTTATATAATTGACATCATTGAAAGGTAGTTTATTATAATAATGCATGCAAAATTTTAAAATTCACTTAGCACTTCAGTTTTAAAATGTCAAATATTATTACTTTACCAACATGAATTTTAGCTTCCTTCCAATTTTCTTTCTTCCCATAATGCATCCTTTATCTTTTTCTTTATATTTTTCTCTCCTTTCCCATTATTTCATTTTTACTTCTCCATTCTTATTTCACTATTGATATCTCAGTAATTCATTGAGAAATGATAAAATAATAAAACATAAAGAGTTTGTTTTATTTTTTTTTTGCATATTGAGAATGATATATCCTGAACTACAAATAATCAGTGGATTCTTTTTATTTGAAATGATTCCCTGATGACCAAACCAAAGATTATGTTTTACTCTAGAATTCCAAATGCTTTTAAACCTCAGCCTTTAAAATATTAGTGAAACTCAATTTATCCTTAACTTGCTGCTTCGGAGTTCCATAATGTTACACTATGGGGGAAGAACTAAAGACCCTTCTCCCTAACACTTCTACAAAAACCCCCTTCAGCTATTATGATTGGTGAGACTATTCATTCCCATCATCCTCCACAATTTTAACCTACATATTACTCCCACAAAACCTTTGTCAATCATATATATCTTAGAAACAAACGCATTATTTTTGTTCTTCCCCTCACATTCTCTCTTTTTGAATCCTGTAAAGGGTTGAATCTTTCATCATTTCCTGAGTACTCTGAAACATTTGGAAGCCCAAATAATGAAAATATTATAGTTTTTGCCTGAAAAGGAGCATAGTCTTTAAGGATGTAGAAAATAAAAATTAAGTTGAGTTAAAATGGGAACATACACTGCAACAAAGTTGTAAACAGTAGATGACCTTGATTAGTTTAATTGTGCTAAGAAATACAGCATTAGGAAAACAAACAAACAAACAAAAAACAAAAATAAAAGCACACATTTAGGTGCCACTATGTGCTATTTACATTACTTTATTTAATTATCGAAACAACACTATGAAGTTACTGTTGTCATCCCTGTTTTACAGACAAGGACACTGAAGAGACAGTTGCAATTTGGTCTAGATCACACAACATTTGAACCCAGTTAATGTGGGTCCAGATTTTGTGTCCTTAGCCTCTCTGCTACTGTGACGGAAAGCAATCAAATGAAGGCACATTTTTCATTCCTCTAGAAATTAAAAATAATAACAATAAAAGAACATCACTCAATTTTACCACAATCAATCCCTAACAAAATTTTGTAGTATGACCTTTTCCCATAAGTTCCATCCCTTTGTAGCCTTTCCAGGTTGGGGGAGGTGGGGGGAGGGGGGGTAGTTTTTCAGGAAGAAAGTGGAGAGAAGAAATGAATAAGCTCACACATTCACACGCAGATGTAAGTCTCTCCACTATGGCCTCACTAAAGTTGCTTGTGACTTCCCCAAATATACTTAAAATCCATGCTCATAGTTACTAGATACCAAGGCTCATGATTTTAATATCTGAAGTTTTTGGGGCGCCTGGATGGCTCAGTCAGTTAAGCTTCCGACTTAGGCTTAGGTCATGATCTTGCAGTCCATGAGTTTGAGACCCGTGTGGGGCTCTGTGTTGACAGCTCAGAGCCTGGAACCTGCTTCGGATTCCATGTCTCCCCCTCTCTTTGCCCCTCCCACACTCATGCTCTGTCTGTCTCTCTCTCTCTCTGTCTCTCTCTCTCTCTCTCTCTCAAAAATAAGTAAAGATTAAAAAAATTAATTTCTAAATTTTTGTTTTCAATAGACTTTTCCTCTCTGCCTCTAAGAATTAGGTCTTATCATATTTTATTTCCCACAGTTTTTGTAATGATTCGTTGGCCAGGTAAATATTTGTTGGACCAAACTCATCATTTTGACAACCCCTAAATATTCATGATCTCCTCACATTTATATCCCTGTTCTTTCAGGAATACATATATATCTTAAGAGTAATTGTCTAATTTAAATGTGACAGCTTTTAAACGAACAGATTGAAGGACAGTGCAATATATATTTGCTATAAAGTGTCTTATGAGAACTGTAATTAAAGCATGGGTAACTTTTACAGAAAAGGAATTCTTGGAGCCCTGAGCACCAAGAAGTGCATCTATCCTAAGTGGAAGAGACCATGTGGAGAGGCCCTGAGACCAAATGGAGAAAAACCTGAGCCCAGGCTTCCGAACCAAAGTGCCACACATGTGACCAGCCGCCAGCGGATACTCAAAGAGTGACAAGGACATGGAGCAAAAGAATAAGCCAGGTGAGAACTGCCCATATTTGTTTATCAAATAGACATAACAAAAAGCTGTTGTTCAAAGCCACTATATTTGGGGGTTGTTTCTCAGCAATGAATAAATAACCAGAAAGAATAACCACTTAAGCTATTTTTCCAAAACAGAAATCTGACCAGGTCATCTGACACCTTAAAATCATATGAAGTCTTTTATCTTAAGGAATAGAACATTTCACAGATGACTTTCCAAGACACATAAGACCTTGATGCCTGGGCAGGCCTCAGCTTCCATTCCTACCCTTTCCTGGACTTCCTGCTTTCCAGTCTCTTCTAGGCACACATTACATGTGTTCTGCCTCTGCCTGATTTGATCAGGTTCAAATTCTTGATTTTAGTTCTTCTGTCTAGCTACGTTTTATCTTTGTACACTAGCACGGTGTCTAGAACCCTGCAACTGCTCAATAGATGATAGACTGAAAAGGGGCATGACATCTTGAAGACATTATAAATTTAGGGTAAGGTAATTGCCATTTAACCAGCAATGTGTCTTACAGCAATTACTGCAGTTCATTTAGCCTTTTATTTTATTTTTTTTTTTTTAATTTTTTTTTCCACGTTTATTTATTTTTGGGACAGAGAGAGACAGAGCATGAACGGGGGAGGGGCAGAGAGAGAGGGAGACACAGAATCGGAAACAGGCTCCAGGCTCTGAGCCATCAGCCCAGAGCCTGACGCGGGGCTCGAACTCACGGACCGCGAGATCGTGACCTGGCTGAAGTCAGACGCTTAACCGACTGCGCCACCCAGGCGCCCCCATTTAGCCTTTTAAAGAGAATGTAATATCTATCCTATGTACTTGTAAGAGTTAATTAATGAATAATGTTAAATGTTGGAACCAAATTCAGCTGATAAGCTGTAAAACCCAATATATATGCTAGTTTTAAAATTATAAATTACTAGAAATCAAGAGAGATAGGTTTGAAATCTGGACCTGCATTTACTAGCTATGGTCCCCAGGGCAAACCACGTTTCTTCATAGGTAAAATTAGACTTGGGTGTGTGAAAACCAAATGAGATAATTCATAAATCTGTGTTTTAAATACTATTGACCAATATCATATAGTTCACAAAAGATTATTAATAACAAATAACAATTGGTTAATACTAACTAAGGGGTGCCTGGGTGGCTCAGTTGGTTGACTGAATTCAGCTCAGGTCATGATCTCACTGTTTGTGAGTTAGAGCCCTGCATCAGGCTCTGTGCTTACAGCTCGGAGCCTGGAACCTGCTTCAGATTTTGTGTCTCCCTCTCTCTCTGCCCCTCCCCTGCTCACACTCTGTCTCTCAAAAATAAACAAACATTAAAAAAATACTAATTAAAATAATCACCCTTACATGTACACTATACTCAGTCACCCCACTTCTTGAATAGAGCTGATGTAATTCACCACAAGTGATTTTGCACTACAAGTTCCTGGATTTCTCTTTTTCCTAAACAAAACTCAGAGTCTGGAATGAGAGGATATGACAGCAGACCTTTGGGTTGTGTGCCATACATGAAGATTGTATCCAGGGAACTGGGGACACAAGAGCAGAGGGAAAAGAGAAGCAGCCCATGAAAAGGTGGCCCCTGGAAAATTCATCCCAGCACTTACCAACTTCAAGTCTCTTAAACACATAAAGGTATTTACTTACACTGTTTAGAACTGGTATCTGTAATGTGGACATACACAGAGTTAAAAAAAAAAAAATCAGGTCCTCTATTTTGAGAGGGAAATGTGAAGAGATCTATAGGAGAAGATTAATCCAACTCCCCTCCTGAACATAATAGATTTTGAAAGGAATCTATCCAGAAAAATCCATTTAGCTATGCCCAGAACAATCAAAACTGACTGTGTAGAGATTGAAGTGCCTCAGTCCATCTGCTGATGATTCTTATTGGGTTTTGGCACCTTCTCCATAGTTACCGAGCCTATGTAAAAGAAAGCTATGCTTCTTATTTCTAGGACAAAAACAGATGGTGCTCCAGCAGGTAATAATTTAATTAAATGGCTCCTAAAGCATGAACAAATTGTTCCAAAGAAAAGAAAATATTTTTTATTATTCTTTAAAAATACAGAGGGGGAGAAAATAACTAAATCACGTTTGACTTTTTTAATGAAACAAAATTACGGTTTACTAAATCTCCTGTTGTTAAAAACAAAGTGCTTCCCTCTCCCTATCTTCCTCCTAAATCAAAATATGAATTATAATAATATTGTTGTCATTCATCAACTTTCATTTAATCTGTAAGAAATAAGTTCAAGTTAAAATGAAACATTTTACTATAGTTGAAATCAGATATTCTTGCTATAGGACTAATTTTTATGATATTCAAATTAAGTTGCATAATGTACGTTATGGATTAAACACGAAAAAATAAACTATATAACTAAAATGCAGATTCTAATAATCGAAAACAAAGTTTTCCATTCCAGGTAAAGCCAGAAGACCCTGCAAAGCTCTTGTGATACATGGATTAAAGATATCATTAATACTAGAAAACAATAACAAGTTTGCATTATAATACAGTAAAGGTCGGTCACTTGAGTTTAGGATGGAAATGGGTATGAATCCCAGTATTCGCTGCCACATACTGGCTATGTGACTTTATGACAGGAAATTAATTTTAAGTTCTGTTTCCTAGCCTGTACATATACATACCTACCCAAACACAAAATGACTGTAGTTATATAGAGTCATGGTACGAATTCAAAGGATAAATTCCAAGCACTTAGCACGGGTCTTAAAACAGAGTTAACATTCTACACATGGTCACCTATCATCATCACCTTTAAGATCTATTAAACAAGAAGAATATGTACATAATACTGGAACCATAAAAATATAAACCAAAATATATAAAAAAATTCTTTAAGTAAATTACACTCTATCGGTAAAGATTAAACTAGTGTATATACACATTTAAAGTGTAATCCAGAAGTAAGCTGTGGGTTTTAAATAACAATTCAGTAATGTTGAAATTAAGGAGGGTTCTGATGGGAACTAAAGCTGTACCTTGAAAAATGAATAGTGCTTAAGAATGAAGAAGTCACTCAAAGAAATAGTGAAGATGAGCTCGGAAGTTGGGAATAGAATCTTCATGTAAGAGTCAATGAAGCGTTATTTTGTTGTTGTTTCTTTGTTTCTATTTTGAGAGAGAAAGAACGTGTGTTATATAATTAAAACAATATAGTATTGGCATAAAAATAGATCCATAGATCAATGAAGTATGAAGTAGACTAGAGAACCCAGAAATGAACCCATGAACTTATGGTCAACTAATTTATGACAAAGGAGCCAAGGAAATACAGTGATGAAAGGACAGTCTCTTTAATAAATGGTGCTTCTTTCATACTAGGTGAAAGAAGTCAGTCACAAAAGACAACATATTATAAGATCTATGTATATAAAATTCTTTGTATTCTTGTGCAAAAGAATGAAAATGAACCAATCTCTTATACCATACACAATAATTAACTCAAAACGGACTAAAGACTTCACTGTGAGACCTAAAACCATAAAACTCCCAAAAGAAAACATAGGCAGTAAATTCTTTTTTTTATTTTATTTTTTTTTAACGTTTATTTATTTATTTTTTTTTTTGGGACAGAGAGAGACAGAGCATGAACGGGGGAGGGGCAGAAAGAGAGGGAGACACAGAATCAGAAACAGGGTCCAGGCTCTGAGCCATCAACCCAGAGCCCGACGCGGGGCTCGAACTCACGGACCGCGAGATCGTGACCTGGCTGAAGTCGGACGCCCAACCGACTGCGCCACCCAGGTGCCCCGGCAGTAAATTCTTTGACATAAGTCTTGGCAATGATTTTTTTCTTTTTTTAATTTTTTTTTTCAACGTTTATTTATTTTTGGGACAGAGAGAGACAGAGCATGAACGGGGGAGGAGCAGAGAGAGAGGGAGACACAGAATCGGAAACAGGCTCCAGGCTCTGAGCCATCAGCCCAGAGCCTGATGCGGGGCTCGAACTCACGGACCGCGAGATCGTGACCTGGCTGAAGTCGGACGCTTAACCGACTGCGCCACCCAGGCGCCCCTTGGCAATGATTTTTTTTAAAGCAAAGCAACCAAAGCAAAAATAAATAAGTGGTGCTACATCAATCTACAAAGTTTCTGCATACAACGGAAACCATCAACAAAATGAAAAGGCAACCTACTGGAAGGGAGAGAATATTTCAAGTCATATATCTGATAATAGGCTTATAACCAAACTATATAAAGAGCTCATAGGGGCACCTGGGTGGCTTGGTCAGTTAGGTGTCTCACTCTTGATTTCGGCTCAGGTCATGATCTCACAGTTTGTGGTTTCAAGCCCCAGGCCAGGCTCTGCGCTGACAAAACAGCCTGCTTGGGATTCTCTCTCCCTCTATGTCCCTCCCCCACTGGTCTCTCTCTCTCTCTCTCTCTCTCTCTCTCTCTCTCTCAATAAATGAATAAATAAATAATCACAATGAAAGACCATACTCATCAGGGTAGCTATAATTAAAAAGACAGATAAGAACTATTGATGAAGATGTGGAGAAATTGGAGCTCTCATAGTTAAAATGGTGCAGCTGCTTTGGAAAGCAGTCTGGCACTTCCTCAAAAGATCATACATAAAGGTCCTATAGGATCTAGCAATTCCACTTCTAGGTATATACCGGAGAGAAATGAAAACATGTATCTACACAAAATTTGTACACAAAATGTTGCAACAGCATTATTCATAATAACCACAAAGCTGAAACAATCCAAATATCCATCAAATCATGAAAAAGACAAAAGGAAGTATGTCTATCCAATGCAATATTATTCAGCAATGAAAATGAGTTAAGTACTGACACATACCACAACACGTGACTCTAGAAAACATATTAGGTGAAAGAAGTCAGTCACAAAAGACAACAAACTGTAAGATTCTGATGTGTATAAGAGGTACAGAAGAGGCAATTCTATAGCAGCAGGAAGTAGATTAGTGATTACATAGTGCTGTGGCAGGAAGAATGGAGGTAATGGGGAGTGACCGGTGACTACTAATGAATGGAAGATATTTGGAGTAATAAAAATGATCTAACATTGATTTGATTATGGTGATAGTTATAAAACTCTGAATACAATAAGATCATTGTATATTTCATACAGGTAAATTTTATAGTATATGATTCATTTATCTTAATAAACAAAAAAGTTTATTGCAAACTCCTATTGTTTTTGCTTTGCCTTTTGCTACAACTTCCTTTCCTAAACTTGTAACTTCTTTCAAGTTATAAGCTGGTCCTAGTAAGAGTGCTGGTAGTCTATATAGGCTAGAGTCAAAAAGTTGTCAAAAAGGTATACAGAAGCAAACCTATATATTCCAGAGTTTTTTTTTTTTTTAATTTTTTTTTTCAACGTTTTATTTATTTTTGGGACAGAGAGAGACAGAGCATGAACGGGGGAGGGGCAGAGAGAGAGGGGAGACACAGAATCGGAAACAGGCTCCAGACTCTGAGCCATCAGCCCAGAGCCTGACGCGGGGCTCGAACTCACGGACCGCGAGATCGTGACCTGGCTGAAGTCGGACGCTTAACCGACTGCGCCACCCAGGCGCCCCTATATATTCCAGACAATACCAGGGAGATGTTCACGTATGGACAGGCTTTGTCTTCAGGATGTGTTGTCCATTGGTAAGATTATTGATTCTTTCCTTCCCTATCCATATATTCATGTTTGCTCATACAAGAAACATGCAGACCCCTACAGGTTTTTTTTTTTTTTCTTTCTTCTGTTTGTTTTAGAAAAGTAAAGTCTGTTCTTAAATATACGGTGTTAGAATCAGAAGCAAGTTTTTTAAAAGGGAAGGAAAAATAAAATAAAAAGAGAGAGAGGCAAACCATAAGAGACTCTTAAATACAGAAAACAAACTGAGACTTGCTGGAGGGGTTCTGGGTGTGGCAGGGAGGATTAATTAAATGGCCAATAGGCATTAAGGAGGGCACTCTTGGGGATGAGCACTGGGCATCATAGTTGAGAGATGAATCACTGGGTTCTACTCCTGACAGGAAGACTACACTGTATGTTAATTGTGTGTTTCTGCCAGAAACTTGAATTTAAATGAAAAAGAAAAACAAACAAAGGAAAAAGAGCAGAGGGCTCTATTAGCAAATATTCGTATGCAGGAAATTGGAATGCTGATATTGCATTTATAATAATATTATTAAATAGCATTGTGCTTATCCACATGCTTAATAATGCTATTAGAATGGTAAATATATGGAAAAACCCAAATTCATTACATTTTTTCATTTTTAAATACCTTCTGTCCCTGTCTGTAATTTCCTCTGACTTCCTTTACAAACTTTTTCCTTTTTTTATAAGTTTAAATGTTGGCTAACATTAATGGAAAAATAAAAATCCTGGTGCTTCAGATGTTTTGTCTAATTCCACTGCATACATTATTGTTGTTTTGCTTTCTGCTTTGCTTTTCCTTTAAGACACCAGAATATTAAATAAAACCACACTCAAGGTCACTCTGATGTAGAAACAGACAAATTTCCAGTGCTCTCCCCAATTATTCTACACATTCAAAGCTCAAAATGTTAAACAAACTGTAAAAATAAATGCTCTTTTTAAAAAATGTCTTAAAATAGTCTAAACAGTTTGGTCTAGACTTGTCGCTTGGAAAAAAACCAAAAAAAACCAAAAAACAAAAAACAAAACAAAAAAACAAAATAAAACAGCAAAACCATTAAGAGCAAATCTTAATAAAATTCTCTTAACTTCACACTACATCTGCCATTTAAAAATTTTCTTTTTCTACTGAACGCAGCTTAATGAGCCTTTAATTTACCTTTCATTCAGGATCCACTGAGGGCCGTTAAAAGACAAAGTCTTAAGTCAATGCACTTAATTACCATCATCATATGTTATTATGTACTGTTACATAACACCATATGCCAATTATCATGGGACTTTAATAGATACTGAATAATTACACATCTGCACACACATATCACTTGTACTATACACTTACACTTGAACTATATCTCTGAAAATAAACAGTAATTTTTAAATATTTGTATCTGAGACACTGACTAAATGCTTTATAGATTTCAAAACTAAAAATTGTATCAAGTACAACAGTGTCAATCATTCCCTATTTATGTCGAGATATCAGACATCTCAACTTAGAATCTCTAAAATAAAACAATGTATTCAGACATCAAAACAGAAGTCCAAAATAATTTATTTTAAAATTTTCAGAAAGAAGAGGTAAATAACAAGCCAGGGTATGCTTGGTATTTATTCATGAACTATTAGAGGATTTTTGTCATTCACCCAGTTCTCTGTCTTAATTTTGATAGTCACCCAAATTCATCCTGTGCTGTACCCCCTCTGTTTCTCTTAGTTCTTAATACTGCTTCCAGTCATAATTGGTCAATATTATACATTGTTATAAGAGTTATCTTCTAAAATTAATCATATTTGGTTTCATTTCTGCCCTTTTAAGAGCTTTCTTTAGATAATATTCCATTTCCAGAATACAGTATAACATCTCTTTAACATGAAATATAAGGTTTGGCATAAGTAAGTCCCAACTTTCAAGAAAAAAACTCCTTTCAAGTCTCCTCTAATCTTTTTTTTATGACACTGTTGGTTTGCAAATTGGCCCCCATACATGTAAAACAAAGAGAAACCAAAGAAGGAACCAAACAACTCCAGGTAGCAGGTTTAACAAGCAAGAGAATTTACATATGAGGCTTGTTTGGGGAAGCCTCAAGACAAGTAGATCTCCATATGTGTCTGCCAGAATCTTTATATAGATGCCTTGAATGGGTTTAGTCATGTATGCATCCAGATGGTCTTAGCAACATATTGCTCTCTCAAAGCCATGTCCTTTAAAATGGTTCCCATGGGGGAATAGTGGGCATCACTATATTCGAGAGTCAGAGGAGGGGATGAGGAAACTCCAGTTGCTTAGGTCCACCTTGTAGGTCAACTGGTAAACCAGTGGTCATATCTTCTGATGACCTCCTCCAACAATGATATTTTATATACCCATAACGAACACCCATGCACCCATTACCCAGCTAAGAAATCTACCTTATTTTATCTATTCTGAGACATTTACCTTTCCCCCCCATGTTTTAGTATCTCTGAATTCACAGTGAATCTTTACACTCACCCTAGTCCAGGTGGCATGTGACATATTTTTACTTGTCTATGCATGTGCCATCTTGGGTATTATTCTGGACTGACCAGATAACTGCTGCTCCTCTAGGTTTCAAGTTACTGGACCATGTAAAGATCACTTTGTGAAAAACTAGGATCCTGGTCATTGCTGAAAAACACTCGACTGATACCTTTTGATATGTCAGGAAAATGACAGCATCAAAGGTTGCATTATAGGTGTCACTGACTTGGAAGAAAGTCCCACAGACAACAATGGAGTATTACCTTAATGACTTTTACATCATCATTTCTCTTAATGGCACAGAGGGTGATACTGCATTGGCAAAACATAGGCATTAATAACTCTGAGTCAAAAAGAAATTTAAATGATTCATCTACTGAATGTAAAATGTTTTAAAAAGAACTTATCTATATTTTCTTTTTTTATGTATAAAGAATAATAGATAATAAAAAATATGTAAAGAAGCCTAAGAGAGTTTTTCAATAAGTTAAAATTTTTTAAAAAATTAGAATTTTTCTTTCTTAGAGATATATAAAATAATAGTGCACCTTACAATGATTCATAACAATTTGATATATAAACAACTTGACAACTTCATGACTTCTATTTTGGACAAATCACTTATCCACTGTGAATTTCAATTTCCTCATCTGAAAATTGTTAATAAAACTCAGCTTATGTGGCAATTGTGAGCATTAGAGTATTTGAAACAGCACTTGACATATAAGTGTTCAATAATGTTAACTATTCTTGTCTTCCTGTCTTACCATTTGTTTTATACAGTTGCTTATTTGTCTAATACCTACTCATTTCATAAATACATTTGTTTTCTCACAGTGTTCCTCCTCTTTATCTTCTTTTTCTCCTTCTTGATTTTCTTCTCTTATGGAGAATATTTAACACATATGAGAGTAGAAACAATAATGTATCAACCATGAACTCCTGGTAATCATCATCCAATTCTACTGACCATCAACCTACCCCCATCCACATTTCCAACCACACTAATTCATATTATTTTTTAAGTTTATTTATTTACTTTGAAAGAGAGAGAGAGAGAGTGAGAGCACGAATGTAGGGAGGGCAGACAGAGAGGGAGAGAGAGAATCCCAAGCAGGTCCCATGCTGTCAGCATGGAGCCCAACACAGGGCTCAAACTTAATGAACCAGAGATCCTGACCTGAACCAAAATCAAGGGCCAATTGCTTAACCAACTGAGCCACTTAGGCACCCTAATTCATATTATTTTGAAAACAAACCAAAAATTCAGACTTAAGTTTATATGGAATTATTCTAATATGTAATTCTAAATGATAAGAACTATTTTTAACATAACTATAATACCATCATCCATCTAAAATAACTAACATTAATTTGCTAATATTATTAAGTATCTAGAGTGTTCAAACTACAAATGGATTTGAATAAATTTTACTTGATGTATTCCAGTGACAAAGGTTGGGAAGTCAGTGCATTTAGTTAACAAAAAAGATTTTCAATAACAAAGATCTAAAGTATTGAGTGGTAGGAGAAAATAGGTAACAGTATTACCCTGAATGCCAGATTTCCATAAGTTAGTGGATGGTGAAAGGTGGTATTCAACAGATACTGAAAATCTGGCTTTGGGAATATTTTTGTTATACGAAGAAAACCTGGTCTAAACTATCTTAATATCACCAGGTATGTTCTTGCATTTTAATAGCTTTGATTTTGATTAGCATTATGTTAGATTGCTATACCTTTGAGAAATGTGAGTCAAAGTTAAACACAATTTAGCATTTACTATCAAAACACTAGTCCTATCGATTTCACCTAGGTTTCCATTGCATTTTCTGGAAATATAAATTTTGGTAAATTCAATCATTAATTTAATGACTAGTTATTGAACATTTACGATATGCTGACAGATACTCTTTTAGACACAGGGGACACAGCAGTGAAAAGAACAACAAAAACCCCTGCCTTCATAGAACTTACTTCTAGTGGGATGAAAAAACAAACAACAACAACAATGTTAAAATTATATATAGTTGATACCTGAACAACTTGGGGGTTAGGGATACCAACCCCTCACCTAGTCTAAAATCCACATATAACTGTTGACTCCCCAAAAATGTAGCTAATAACCTACTGTTGACCAAAAGCCTTACCAATAACATAAACAGTTAACACATTTTTTTAAGTTAAATGTACTATATATTTCAGTAAAATAAGCTACAGAAGGTCAAGTGATACAGAAAAAAATAAGGAAAATACATTTACAGTACCATATTGTATTTATTAAAAAAAAATCCATGTATAAGTGGACTTGTGCAGTTCGAACCCATATTGCTTAAGGGTCACCTGTAGTATGCAACATGGTGCATAGAGGGAAAAAACCCTAAACAGAGATAGCAAGTGGAGGTGTATATGGGACAGGGGGGAGGTCAGTTTTAAATAGACGGTCAAAGTCTTAACTGAGATTTTCTTCTCATAACCATCAATCTACTCTAATCATTACCTTATTATGAGTAAGATGTCTACTAATAATTAGTATTCAGTGGTACAATAACCATTGGTTTCCATTTAATTCTCTTCTTGAGTAACAGTGAACATAAACAGTGAAATTTAGCTGTAGTTCAAGGAGGCCATCTAGCATTTATGTGAAATAAAACCACAGAACTAGCTTTAAATGTATCCTTTACAATGTCTCAGAATAAATAAAAATATAATTCATACTACTAACAAGATTAAAAAAAATAGCAATTGAACATTCTCACTTCAATTCAAATAAGGAATTGTGTTAGTACAATGAACCAAGGAGAAGCCTCCAGTCACAAGTTCCAGGTAGCCGTGGTAACCTTTCTTTAGAGTTATTGCATTATGCTATCTGTATGAGTCCCTTCAAAATGACTTAGGATGATGATTTAGAAGAGAAATACAGAGCTTCTCTGTACTCTCACGACCAATCTCAAAACTGTAAGATCACTACTGTTGCAATTGCATCTTTTCTGCAAGACCAAATAAGCCTTTTTCAAGGCAACTCTAATAACAAACATGATAAACTTTAATCTTGTATAACCCTTTCAAAAATAAAACAAACAAAACTTAGCTTTAGGAAAAAAAAAAAAATACTGACCAAATAGTGTCTCATTAATAACAGAACTGAAGGAAATTGTGCTATTCAATTTATGAGGCTGGCCTCAAATAGTCTTTTTTTTTTTTCAACGTTTATTTATTTTTGGGACAGAGAGACACAGAGCATGAACGGGGGAGGGGCAGAGAGAGAGGGAGACACAGAATCGGAAACAGGCTCCAGGCTCTGAGCCATCAGCCCAGAGCCCGACGCGGGGCTCGAACTCACGGACCGCGAGATCCTGACCTGGCTGAAGTCGGACGCTTAACCGACTGCGCCACCCAGGCGCCCCTCAAATAGTCTTTAATGGTATTAAAAATAAAAATCACTGGGTGCCAACAAGGTTGTGAAGAGGCTGGCAGTCTCAAAACACGGTTGATATAAGTATGAATAAGCACAACACTTTTGAAAATCAGCTTAAGAAAAAGTATCAAAAGTCTAAGTCAACTTCATAATCTAGCCAGAGGAATTGAAATAAGACAAAAATGCATGCATAAAATTATCATTGCAATTGTTTACAAAGAGGTAGTAGGACTTCATTTGCTTTAAACCTGTATTTACCTAGTCACTTTTATTGACTATAATTATAATCAGTTGTTAAAAGGCAATTGGGAACCTTACAATGATACATGTAACAATGAGCATTCTGATAGTGGTATTTGTCTAAGATGGATAGGCCATTATTGTTTTTAAGTTGGAAAGCTAACTCAGACAATAATATAAGAGTAAAAGAAGGAATAAAATCTTTACCAAAGTTTTTAGTATGACTATTTTTGTTTTAGACATGCTTAGACAATTTGACACAGCCTCAAATGTTGAAATCCAATTACTTGCTGTCTAGTACAATTAACTATAAAAATAACAGCATTTATTTAGAATTTACATTATGCCTTTACTTTAAAACCCTTCAAAATTTGTATTTTTTTAATAATCCTCGCTTTCAGGGCTGCCTGGGTGGCTCAGTCAGTTAAGTATTCAACTTAGGCTCAGGTCATGGTTTCACAGTTCGGGAGTTTGGGCACCATATCGGGTCTGTGCTGACAGGTCAGTGCCTAGAGTCTGCTTCGGTTTCTGTATCTCCTCCCTCTCTGCCCCTCCCCCGCTTGCTCTCTGTCTCTCTCTCTCAAAAATAAATAAACATTAAAAAAAAAATTGTTTTTTAAATCCTCACTTTCAGATGAGAAACCAAGACTTTGAAAGGTTAGGTCACTTGCCTATGATCACAGTTTCTAAATGGCAGAGTGAAGATGCAAATTCAAAATACAGGATTCCCAGTTCCTAACCACCATGGTACAATCCCATCCTTGGTGTACAGGTTCCAGATCTCTTTCAGTATTCTTTTATTTTAAAGTTTATTTACTTATTTTTGAGAGAGAGAGAAAGGGAAGGTACAGAAGGGGCAGAGTGAGGGGGAGAGAATCCCAAAGAGGCTCTGCACCATCAATGCAGAGCTCCATGTAGGGCTTGAGCTCATGAAACATGAGATCATGACCCGAGTCCAAGTCAGATGCTTAACCACCTGAGCCACCCAGGCACCTCTCTTTCAGTATTCTTAAATGGCAGTTGAAGTAAATTCTCCATTGAAAACCTGACAGCCTGTTTTGATGCCATGGCTTTTACATTGTGACCATATTTCCTGAATCCCAAAACATACCTATATGGTCTGACAAGTTCAAGTATTCTTACAAGGACCAAAATGTCAAATATATGAAGTGGAAATAGTTCTGGAAAAGACAGAATATACAACTGCTATATCATACAACTGAAAATATAGCAGTTGATAGGAAAAATATAAGAAAGTTAATGGTTCAGCACTGAGGACCGGACCCAAGAAATTACCTAGGACCTGAATAACTAGTAATTTCCTTTCTAGTATTTTGCATTGTTGAAACTTTCCTATTCTTTTTCTTTATTACCCTTTTGTTTTTGGTTCTCTCTTTTTTTCTCTCAAATGTTTTACAAATCTCATTTCCTTCAAATATATGCCCTAACCAATGTTGCCATACCAATCAGGCATAGGCGCCTGTGTATATCTGGCCTACTGACATTCTACAGTCAATCAATACAGCCAATTAATTAAGGCATGTTCATACACAGATGCCAAACGAAAGGCATGAGAGATCATTTAAATATATTAAACATTTTTTTTAAATCTTTATTTATTTTTGAAAGAGAGACAGAGTGTGAGCAGGGGAGGAGCAGAGAGAGAGGGAGACATAGAATCCGAAGCAGGCTCTAGGTCCTGAGCGGTCAGCACAGAGCCCAATGCAGGGCTCGAACTCATAAACCATGAGATCATTACCCGAGCCGAAATCGGATGCTCAACCGACTGAGCCACCCAGGCGCCCCTGAACATCTTATATAAGAGTATTATAAATGTGTTTATCTCCCTTAGAGGTATGTAAATATTCACAAGTATGTAATATGTATGTACATATATATGTAAATATCATAGATTTTTATGTGAAAAATTGTATGTCCACAAATGACATAGATACAAAAAGAGAAAAAGAAAAGAATGCCTTCCTTTTTAATTGATGTTTGGACAGATATAGGTGAAGACCACATAGTAAAGTAGCCTTTGATAAACAAATAAGATTATGTTTCCAAAAATAAATGTGAAGGGATTAATAATGATATGTGTTTAAAAGACCCTAAGCCAATTCACAGAATTAAAAAGAGTTACAAACATTATTTACACTAAAACAAGTCAGACTCTCTCTGTGGCATCAGTCTGTGGTATTGACTGGAACTTTTAGGAGGCTTTTGTACTTGTTCAGAACATAAGAAATTATGTTTGTGCATCTGTCCCTACAGTGCACAGGATGGTATCTCAGGGACCCAAGAAAAATCCCTATCCTAGGGCTATCGTGACATCAGGAAAAGACAACTAAATCCTCAGTACAGGCACATTTCAGATTTTAGACATATTTTTGACCCACCAATTGAGCATCTTCATTGATGTCCTTTGTTTCATGACACTGACATTGTATATGGTCTAAGGTGGAGAGAAATGGTCCAGCAAAAAATCACAAACTTCTAACAGGGTATTAGAGCTATTATAAGAACTGCTTGATTATATTAGTATATAATTATATTAGTATATATCCTATGTATTCATTTTTCAAATGAGTATAAGTGCTATTTAGATTGATAAATACATATTTACTTTAAATATTTTTTAATGTTTACTCATTTTTGAGAGAGAGAGAGAGCATAAGCCAAGGAGGGGCAGAGAGAGAGGCAGACACAGAATCCAAAGCAAGCTCCAGGATCTGAGCCATCAGCACAGAGCCTGATGCGGGCTCGAACTCACAAGCCATTAAGATCATGACCTGAGCCGAAGTCAGAAGCTTAACCGACTGAGTCACCTAGGTGCCCCTAATACATATTTACTTTAAATCAATGCATTTATCAATGAATGCTATGAACAAGCATTTCATCAATGAATCTTAAAGGTCAACTATAATAATATAGGTCTACAACCACATAGTTTATATTAGAAAGTGTCTTCATACTTGAAATGTTTGAGATTGACTGTGCTATACAGCATAGTTTTCTCTGGGGGTGGGGACTCACTAAACACCTTAGGCAAAATGGATGTCCTATACTTTAATAATTATAATAGGATTATAAATTTTAAAAAGCCAGCCACTTTACTTCATCAATGAACTGGAGCAACACTAGAAGATTAAGAAGGCTTATCAGTTCAAGACACTTTAAGACAAGTCCAGTGGTTATAAAATTAATTTTTAATGATTTCTACACCATCTGGGAGATTCTCATTATGTGTAATAAAAGCTAACCTAATAGTGTTTTAAAATTCCCCATTTCACCTAATCATCAGAGAGGTCTAATAATTTTATGTTCCAGTTCTAATAAAAATTTACACATTTGGGTAGAATTATATAAAGTTTAAGATAATATTTGGAAAACTTACAGATTTAAGACTTTTCTTAATAAATTTTTTCTATGGCTCTGCTCTCCAAATAATTAAAGCATCTGTGGCATATGGTAATTTTATCCAACAAAAATTTGCTAGCAATTTTCTTAACGGTTTATGTATTTTAGAGAGGCCCATGCTTCCAGTGCAGTTTTGCATGGAAGATAGCAAGCATATCCTTTTCTAGAGGCATTCTGATTACAAATTTTCTATATCTACTGGATGATTATTCAATGTGCTAAAATATAAGATATTAGGACAGTCTCTAGGACTGTTTTTTTTTTCAGATATTTTTACATTAAGTTCAAGTATTAGAGTTACTCTCTGATGGCAAATTTTTTACTTCATTACCAATTAGACTTGGTAACAAGACCTAGATTGAACTGAGTCTGCCCTCAGTCAAGTTTGAAAACCTCCCTCCAAGTTTGTCAGTGGTTAACAGTGGTGGGAAGAATCTCCCAGTCTCCCATTACCTTCACAAATGTCTTTATTGTGAAATGTCCTACTGATGAGGGAAACAAAGGCAAGAGAAATGTAACATAAATTAAATCTCCTTACAGTTTGCAGCCCAGTGATAGACATCTGAAACATTCAGAGTGCGACCTTGCTCAAGGAACTCATGGCTGCCTTACTTCCTTGATGTTTTTATTTTATTAAAGACTAAAAGTAACCTTATCTTAACAGTAGCTAGCCCCTTCATATCCTGAAAGCCTTGCTTTCAAATTCCTTAGAGACTTACACTAACCCCCACTAACTTAAATGTATATAATCAGTCACTCCTCACAACCCCAGTGCGGCTTTCTGCCCACAAATCCTATCCCCATGCTTTAATAAAATCACCTTTTTGCACCAAAGATGCCTCAAGAATTCTTTCTTGGCCGTTTGCCCAAGAACCCCATCACTACTACCTTCAGTGCTTTGTTCTTACC
The DNA here is from genome assembly GCF_014898765.1 of Herpailurus yagouaroundi. Lineage (NCBI taxonomy): Eukaryota > Metazoa > Chordata > Mammalia > Carnivora > Felidae > Herpailurus > Herpailurus yagouaroundi. The sequence goes on along the minus strand of NW_024412400.1, from coordinate 67,994,404 downwards.
TACCTTATGTTTTTATTTTATTTTTATTTTTTTAAGTTTGTTTATTTATTTATTTATTTATTTAGCGAATAAGTGGGGGAGGGGCAGAGAGAGAGGGTGAGACAGAGAATCCCAAGCAGGCTCCCCACTGCCAGTGCAGAGTCCGATGTGGGGCTCAGTCTCACAAACCATGAGCTCATGACCTGAGCCGAAGTCCGACTCTTAATCAACTGAGCAATGCAGGCACCCATCCCTTATGTTTTTGAATACTACTCATTGAAGAGTAATTTCTAAAGTGTCTTTTATTTGGTATCACTCTTTTATTTTTAAAAGTTTTACATATTCAAATAGTGTCCATTCAAAACTTTTTTAAACATCCATTGCTCCAAGGACTTAGGAATGCAAGTGCACATTTTACAAGGTAAGGAAAATTGTCAGCACATTTCTTTCCAGATCTGTCAGCACATTCCTATCAAGATCTCTCTTTCTCCACCCAAAACAACAGTCAAACACCTCCTCATAAGCAAACAGGATTCAGTGTTGAATGTTGCTAAGGTTATCACAGTCTAAATATCGAAAGGAAATGTATCACATGGGCTTCAATATTCACAAAGATTTACAGGATCCTAGCTGGCTTACTTTTGATTCTTTCTTAAATGATAGCATAGGTTTCAGGATGACTTTTGTCTCTGCTCTAAGTCAAGACTAGGTTGTCTACAGGTGTGTTCCCATGATATCTCACACATGTTCTTGGGAGATTGCAACCAGGTACCAAAAAGCTTGACTAGGTCTTACCAGGGACATGTATTAAGAATAAACTAGACTGGAAACCCTCCCTATCAGCATAAATTCTAAACTTGTGTATGTTCTTAAAACAAGAATGTATCAATAATATCTTCCAGAAACAGTGTCCAAACTAACCAAGGAACGATTCTGCCTCACCTAAAATCAACCAGAATAAAAAAGGCAGTCCTTATCAGTCTACAGTTCTGGCTGTGAGTGAGTGTGTATGTTTCTCCCCTCAATGCCAATTCTAGGTTACTAGATGGCTGTTCTGCAGCTCAACTTATCCTTGACACTATCTACTTGAAGATAGTGTCAGATCCAACAGGGCTTAGTCCTTTAAGACTGCTCCCCCAGTTCAGACTCTAAGCCCAAGTCCAGGTTATCACCCTTGCTTTTGACAAGCTGACTACAGATTAGCAGTTTCAATTACCCCTCCTTGGGTTTAATTTGCTAGAATGGCTCATAAAACTGAGAGAAACATTTTACTTACTATATTACCAGTGTATTATAAAAGGATATAACTCAGGAACAGGCAGGATACAATCCTTCCCAGGTGTGGGAGAGACATATAGGGCCAAGTATGGGAAAAGGACTTGCCCTTTCCAGAATGTGCCACTCTCCCCAAATCTCTCCATGTTCCCCCAAGCAAAAGCACTCCAAACCCCATCCTCTTGGATTTTTATGGACGCTTTATTACTGATTAAATCACTGGCCATAAGTAAAGAAGTGAACCTCTAGCACCCTCCAAAGTTAGGGGGTAGGTCTGAAATTTCTAACCCTCTCATTACATGGTTGGTTTTCCTGGAGACCAGCCCCCATCCTCCAGTTTGATCCTAAAGTCACCTCATTAACATAATCAAAGACAGTATGGATTGGAATAGGAAAATCTAAAGGTATTAGGAGCTCTGTTCCAGAAACAGAGGATAAAGACCAAATACGTATTTATTCTAAATCACAACATCACACAGCCTCAATTTTTTTTTTCTCTTTTCCAGTTATACGCACTTTTGATTGTTCTACTGTTCAACAAACATGTACTGAACATTTACTTTGTTCAGTGCAAGGCACTGGATAGGACACAGAAGAGACAGACAGTCCCTACCCTAATGGAACTCCCACTCAAGTGGGACATTTAGATAAATAACTACACACAGCACAGCATGATAGTAATGTGGTAATGTAGGGAGGCACGAGAGTTCTCAGGAGAGAAGTCTACCCAAGTTTACAGGATCAGGAAAGTCTCCTCAGAGGTGACAGTTAATCAAACTGCTTCTCTCTTCATGGTGGCTGCAATGTCACTTGCTCTTTGTGAAAATTCCAGCTTTGTATCTTTTCCTGTAATGTGAATATCCTCTAATGAATGTCTCTTCCTATCCATCTACCATTGGACCACGGTAAAATGGCCATCCCATTTCAGCCATTATAGGATGGCTGCATTTCAAAATTTCTGCTTGTTCTCTAGAGTACAGTGAATATAGGAGCTTCAGGGGCTGTGGTTAAATCTCAAGGCACATTCCGATCCACTGCTCTTTGTTATTTATACCTTTCTCTCGATTTTAATTTCTCTGGTGCTCTCTGATACAAGGAAACTTACAGAACTAAATTCAGATTCAGCTTTTAAGCCACTCTACATCATTGGTAAAAGGAGTGATTTTTTTTTCTAGTCCAGGGAATATGATTTATAATGATGCAGTTTCCTGAATGTGCTTTTGAAGCACCTAGCCACTTCTGACTCTGTGTCTTTTTGTCTCTGTAACCTTTGAGAAGGATTGCAGCCAGCTGCATTGGAAGAGATTACCGTATGTTGAAAGCTGTATTCTGACACCTGCTCTTACAGTCCCTGTTCAAACATGAACATGTGTCTAAAATGATTTGAGTTACACAGCCTTTATTCTCATCATTGGTGACAGGAATGGGTCTGGCAGCGAATCATCCATTTGAACTGGGATTACCATATCTTGTGTCATTTTTGAATGTTTTAATGAATATCAGTGAATCTGATCATAAATACATAACAGAAGTATATCCCTTTTCATATTTCGTGTAGATTCCCTGTTCTTTATTCAAAAAGGGGTCTAATAATAGACATCGATGTTTTTAAAGCAAGATTACAAGGTTCAATGGTATATAAAATGGTTACTATTTGCCTTCTTAGCAATAAAACTTCAGCAAGGGAGTCCAAGGGGCACCTGGATGGCTCAGTCATGCGGTTAAGCATCTGATTCTTGGGTTTCAGCTCAGGTCATGATCTCAAGGTTCATGAGTTCGAGCCCCGCATTGGGATCCAAGCTGACAGTGTGGAGCCTGCTTGGGATTCTCTCCCTTCCTCTCTCTCTGCTGCTCCCCTGCTCACTCTTTCTGTCTCTCTCAAAATAAATAAATAAACTTTAAAAAAAAAAAAAAAACTTCACCAAGGGCATCCTGATAACAATAATAGGACTAGGGTGCTCACCTACTGCATATGAGTTCCTCAGGCAGCACAGTCCCTGGTGGTTAAATAAATTATGTAAGTTCTCAGTAGTAATAGCCCAATCAGGATTCAAACTCAGCTCTCACACCAAAGTCACTTAATTCTCTGTCTCCTAGCTGCCCTCATAATGACTCTCCCTTCTTATTAAATCTCTTAACAAGACGCATAGTTTTATCCTTCTTACTCTGATATATATTGTTGATATATAATAACTGTTGAACAGGAATCTTTAAATCAATAAACGATTAGCAAAAGTACTTTTCACACCGCATATTATTCAATCATATTCTCAAAAGCCTTCTGCACATGTAAAGCTGAGTCAAATTAGTTTGTTTTACAAACACAGCTACAGCAGGAATGGATCCTATGCAGAATTTTCACTGGCCCTCCAGATGGGCATTCCACCCCTGCTTCACCCAACTCTGTGCCCAGAGAAGTGGCCCTGTGCAGGCTACATCAACAAGCTCCCCTGCGCTTGTTTTTAGCTGGATTTGGCCAAATGCAAGGCAACAGGAGATCAGTGAGCAGAAAGAAAGATCAGAGTGTTATTTCCTCAGCCGCTTCCTTGCCTCATCCCAACAGGCTGACTCTGCCCCTTGACCTAAGGCCACATCTCCTCCATTAAGGTCTTCTACACAATTCTCTTCTTTCTGACTACTGCTCCATCTTCCCCTGGCAGGGTAGTAAAGGCTCCCTTACTGCCAGCCCTGGGACACTTTCCCTAAACCTGTCTCCGTATTTACCCCATCTGAGTCTATGCCCTATGTTTCTTAGCTGCTACCATTGAAAATAAACAGCCTTCTGCACTTGGGCCTTAGAGAAATGAATGTGACTACTATCATCACTTGATTTCTTCATGTTTGTGGACCAGAAACTACATTGTATGAGCCTTTTTTTTTTTCTTCTTTTCCCAAGTTTAACTATTTTCCTCATGGCACATCTCTTCCCTAATCCTAACAACGTCATCACCACAACTTCATAACCTGATTTGTAATTTACTCCTGCCTTTAGAGAAAGCCTATGTAAAATTCAGACAATTTCAGGGTAAAGAGAGCTGAGGTGGATTCTGGGGGAGATCATGGTTCCAAGGAATACAGCATTTCTTTGATACTGCTTTAACCGTCACGGGACTTAAACTATTAAATGACTAGCTGAGCTGTTGAGATATCACAGACTAACTCAGCAGGACTGGGAATTATCAAAAAAACAAAAAACAAAACAAAACAAAATTTGGATCACTCAGTATTTAAAAAGGGCTGTTGATAACTGGTGCTACTATAAAATTTATGAATTTGAATAAATTTTATCATAAATGCTAATGTGGATGATCTCATTCTAGAGCTGTTTGTTTTAAACTAATGAAAGCTTGAGGAACAAACTTTTCAAAAGCAAATTGTTATTTTTCTTTATTATCCCATTATCTTCTCTCCCTGTACTCAACTACTAGCTTGACTTTATCAATACTGTATTCATATTATCTTGACAAAAAACATTTCCTGCTTCATTTCACAAAAATATAGATAGAAAAAATTATGTTAAAGAAATATATTTGTAAGCACATTTTTTAAAAAAAGATACATATTTAATAAACAAAGCACATTTCCTAGATTAAAAAGTATGTGACAGTTTAAAGAGATTTCGCTAAAGGACTAATTAAGATTAGGACTATGGAATCAAATTTTCAAAGTAGCCCCATTTTAGCTAGAGAGAAATGGTTCAGCATTTTCTTGCTCTAAATGATAAAAATGCATTTATAGTTCTATGATAGTAGTGATTCCTAGCCACCGTTTTGGGAGAAATAGCTGGGCATTTCAAATGTCATTCATAGTTGGAGAAAACACACACACAGGCACAGCCAAACTTCCTGCCCTCCAAACAGGATGGAGAGACACTGATAACAATCATTATTATAAGTTAAGTGGTGTCATAAGCCCAAGTTCAAATTTATCTTCCCAGCATCTAAGCATCTAGCTAAGAACTGGCTGAGCCAACAATCTCCAGAAATCAGATTACCATAGAATGAACAAAACATCAAGGCCTATGACCTTGAGTTTCTTTCTCTATCAATAATCCTGTCAGGATGGCAAAAGTAACCAAACAAGCTCTTGCAGCTGGCCTTCAAGATGAAGTTGCTGTTTCTATTACCTCCGAAAGTTACACTAAATTAGAAAGGATTCAAAGTACTAGATATTGATTCTCTCATCATTGAAAGTTAACACTTTTTCTCCTGTTCTCACAATAATTACTTTTTCTTTAAAAGTTAAATAGCAGAAAATAAAGAGTTCCTTTCCACTTTTTTTTTTCTTCTTAAACTTACCAAAAACCTCCTATGTCTCTCATACCTGTGCTCCAGCTCTTCCAATATCACGTTGAATGAGCACAAGTTGTGGCTAAATCCCATCTGCTTGAATGCTTGAATACAGTTGGAGAGTTCTGTATTTACCCAAGTGCATCTACATATCTCTTTTTTTTTTAACGTTTATTTATTTTTGAGAGAGAGAGAGCACGAGTGAGCCCACGTGAACAGGGGACGGGTAGAGAGAGAGGGAGACACAGAATCTGAAGCAGGCTCCAGGCTCTGAGCTGTCAGCACAGAGCTGGATATGGGCCTCAAACTCATGGACCGCGAGATCATGACCTGAGCCAAAGTTGGATACTCAACTGACTGAGCCACCCAGGCACCCCTATTATCTCCTTTAATGAAAAGTTTTCACTAGAACAACTCAGGAATGGTCAAAACAGGCAAAAAATTACATGACCACGAGCACACGGGTTTGCAACATATACTTTTGTAGTTTTAAATATATATCTTTTCACACAATTGTTCAGATTAAATTGAATTACTGATTTTATTCCATACCTGTGAGAAATCAATGCGATCATCTAAATACCCTAAGACTGAAAAAAAAAAAAAAAAAAGCCTACAATTTAGATGTCTCTTGATTCCAATATGGGCACTGCTAATATTCCTTTATCTTGCATTCTCTTTCCACATATATGAAACAGTCTACAAATTGCCCTAGAAGAAGATTGCCCTAGAGGAAGACCGTAAAGCTGTGCACTTAAGGTGCTTGTGAACAACACTTTAAACAGGAAAACATACATACAGCAATGGACATCTGCTATAGACAGAATATTTTCCTGTTTAAAATTCCAATTTAGATTTATTTTCCCATACTTTATTATTACTGAATAATAAAACCAGCTGATCACAATCCTGCTCATAAAACACTTTCCGGGCTGCTTAAAATTATTATTGACTTATGAAAAGACCATTAGCTTTTTCATCTGCACATGAACTAATTCCAATTCATTTAGGCTTTTCCCGTTGGTAATATTTTCCAGCATTTTAATGAGTGCTATTGCCCTGCTCTGCTCATTTCTTAAATACTTCATATTCCCAAATAGAAAAAGAAAAAAAAATGGATTACAACTCTGTTACTATGCATAAAACTTCAAAACTATTATGACTTTTTAAAGGATTTCCTTATAAACCCCCAGACAGCTTGTGGTCCAGCTTGGCTCCCAGATCATGTTGTAGTACTATACCTTGTAGCTAACATAATGTAACAGCCAGTGTAATACAGCTATTAACTATAATTCCCATGTTTTAAAGATAACTTTGAGTTGTATTTGTATCACTTTTCTGGTTATATTACCTGTATAAATATGAGCAATATTAAGTGTTAACTATTACAGCATTATTAATATAATTAAGAGTATCTCAAGAAATTTCCAGAGTAAAAGTATTAATTGACAGTCTTTAAAACAATGCCACACGATATATATAGCATTTTCCAGCTGTGGGTTATCTGACAAATACTTGGTAATCTTTTTTTGTAATGAAGCCTACAAAACAGAAATCATCTCACAGCATTTGAAAACCAATAGCTGAAATTCTATTTGTACTAAACAAGTTTTCTTCCTCTTTTCCCCTCACAAATACCTTTATAACTGAAATAATTAGATGGAAAGGGACTCATATATATTGAACCCCGACTATGATTTCCCATGTAGCTGGTGAGTTTCCCTCTCTCTCTCAAAAATCTTACTGTTTGATTAATGCCAATTTGGTGGGCTGCTTTTTTTTTTTTTTATGAACTGAAACTACTTAAAACACATCTTAGCCTCCACTACTGACATATGTCATCACCAAAATAATAATTATCATTATATTTTGTTGTATATTATATTATAATAAGTACTATCATTATTAAAGAGAGGGAACAGAATATTTCATTTACAGAATGAGGAAAAAAGAGGGCTTAATAAAAGTGTTTGAAGACAAAAACAGAAATAGGTAAAACAGTTTGAAAAGCTTTGTCTTCATACAAAGTATAGTTATTTTAATTAAAGCTTAACACCAAAAATTATTTCTTGGCACAAACATTTTGTTAGACTACCAGCAAGACCAATTTTAAAGCAATGCTGCTGACAACTCCTAGTTCCCTATGAGGATTATGAAGATTCATAATACCCTTTATTAGTCAAGACTGCTAGGTGTGGAAAGAAGTAAAACTGAGCCCATTAATCTCTTCACTCTTTTTCTTTTTTTTTTTTTTTTAATTTTTTTTTTT
>NW_024412400.1:67976149-67986492 GCF_014898765.1 Herpailurus yagouaroundi | reverse complement strand
TTTCTTTTTTTTTTTTTTTAATTTTTTTTTTTCAACGTTTATTTATTTTTTGGGACAGAGAGACAGAGCATGAACGGGGAAGGGGCAGAGAGAGAGGGAGACACAGAATCGGAAAAGGGCTCCAGGCTCTGAGCCATCAGCCAGAGCCTGACGCGGGGCTCGAACTCACGGACCGCGAGATCGTGACCTGGCTGAAGTCGGACGCTTAACCGACTGTGCCACCCAGGCGCCCCACTCTTTTTCTTTTAGAGAGAGGGTTAGGCTTAGACAGCTTGAGGAAAATAGTGCAGGTCCTGATGTTAAGGATACTCCTGGAAGGTGATTCTCTAGCTCCAGTAGATAAAATAGTTTAAGACTAGCAATGTAGGTGGACTTGGGAAGCCTTTCCATAGACTTCACACACTGAAATTCCCTTTCCTCTCTGAAAACCAACTACCTGCTTTCTTTCAGATGTGCCATGGTCCACTGACACAGGGCATATGCTGTGCTTTTTCTCTTTTTCAGAATCCTCTTCCTGTCTCTCTCCCCTAAATGTTGCCTAGCTATCCTCATCTTATCATTTCTACATCGTCATTTCAAACATATTCCTCAGGGAATACTTCCTTGTTCACCAGATTAGGCCAACACTCTGATTATGAGATCTCATGTAAGTAGGTATGTGTACTTACTACTCTTGTGACTGTATTTTGTTTTCATGATTATTTGATTAATAATTGCCTCCTCCACAAGAATGGAGACTTGTTCTTTGTCTATTTTGAGTTACCATTATATCGATAGCACCTAGCCCAGTGCTTACTCAAAGGCAAATGATCAATAAATACTTGATGAATGAATCAGAGGATAGATGAATGGGCGGATGGATGGCTAGACAGATGGATAGATGGATTACTTAACTCAGCCAAGAAATGCTAGAGTTGGTTGACATACACTTGTGATGCTTCTGTCCCTTTGGAAAACCCTAAGCAGACATATTTTCCATAATGACTGTTTTCCTTTTTTCTTTAAACTAGTAATGATTAGAAAGAGTGTATTCAAATGAACAGAATCATTCAATTGAGAGGTATTTTTCTTGCAATAGAACTTCAGCAATTTGGCATTTGAAAAGAAGACCATTTATTCTACTTAAGTGCATCTGGAATGCTAACACTTTCAACAATCTGTCCTCAGAGAATTTAATTAATCAGATGCATTTACTTATGGCACATAGAAATTTCAGTATTGGGCTTGGATAGTACTCTACAAACACTATTGACTGGTTTGGGCAAGAAGGTTGGTCTGAAGGCCAGACCCGATGGCTAAGGGTTAGAACATTGTCAAACACAGTAGTGACAGCAGTGAATTCAGTGGGGGATAACTTAGTGTCTCAATTAACAATGGAAAGTCATCTTTATGGTGAAGTCATTGATGATTTGGATTTAGCAGCCAATGGTCTGGATTCCCTTTCTTGTATTGAATATAAGCAAGAACCTTAGTGACCTTGACATCTGAATGCATGGAGTCATGGATTTGTTACACAGCCACCTAAGGCTCTCACTGCCTGAATCCAGCAGACAGCCTAATTAAACAGCAAGAGTTCCTGGAGGGGAATGTTAATGAGTCTACTTGGCAGCCAACAGTCTGTTCCCCAGATGGTGCAGGGGTTATAAATTGTCAATAGGGTAAGAATAGTGAAGAGAGTCAGGGAAAATACAGAAAGACTCCTACATTACTGGAACTCTCTGAGTTACTAGCTCTACCATAATATATATATATATATATATATGGAGATTTGGCAACAGGGGCTTGGGTGGAAGAAGTACTAACATATTCTATTTAAGAGTCACTGTGGCTTTTCAAATGGACATCACTCAGTCTATATAAATTTAATATAGGGATGGTTATTTCAGGCACTTTTGTTGACTATAAAAACTAACAACATCATTAAAGCCCTACCATGTTTGTAATTTGTATTTATTATTTTCTGCCTTTTTATTTTTTCTAATAGATGCAATCTGGAGCATGAGAGCTCTTTCCTCATTAGGTTATTTTTGAATGAGTAATATCTCAATGAGAAACAATCTCCCATGACCTTAAAGTCATGTCCTCACTACTCCAAAGTAGCTAGTGTCAAAGCAACCTCTATTAACTACAATTAGGAGTAAAAACACCTCTTCTGCTTTTGTCAAACTTACCCTTTATTTGTTTGGCTGGTCCTTAATTAAGCTTCAGAGCCAAATGGATATATGAAAGCCACAGTCAAGCTTAACCTTCACTGTACTTCAAAAAGTCAATTCCAAGAACTATCTGTAGTAGAAAGATTCTTGGGTGACCCCAATAATTTTCACTTCCTAGTGTCCATACCTTTGTGCATTCTCACTTCCAATAGTGTGACTAGCTTGTAAATAATAGAATGTGACAAACGATGTCACTCCCATGATTAGCTTATGTTATATTAAGACTGTCTTAGCTGACTGGAGTGAGAGTCTTTCTTGCTGACCTTGAAGAGGCAAGCTGCTTTGATATTCACTGTCCATTAAGAGGGCACAGAGCAGTGAACTACAGGTGACCTCTAGGAAATGAAGGGCTCAGTTCTATAACCACGAAGAACTGGAATGTTCCAACATCCACCTCTAGAGGACCACAAGCTCCAGAAAGAAACGCAGCCTTATTAACTGTGTTGTAGCCTTGTGAAACCCAGAGCAGTGGACTTTGCTAGGTTATGCCTGAACTCTTGACCCATAGAAATAGACAAAAAATTTGTTTTAAGTTTGTGGTAACTTGTTATGTGGCAATATAAAATTTATACACCATTGAAGAAGTCTCCATTTTCGGCTATATGATTGATGGTCAATTTTATGGGTCAACTTGACTGAGCCACAGGGTCCCCAGATATTTGGTCAAAACTTACTCTGGGTAAGGTTTCTGTGAGGATGTTTTTGGAGAAGACTTACATTTAAATAGGTAGACTGGGGGCGGCTGGGTGGCTTAGTCGGTTAAGCGTCTGACTTTGTCTCAGATCATGATCTCACAGTTCATGGGTTCAAGCCCCACATTGGGCTCTGTGCTGGCAGCTCAGATCCTGCAGTGAGCTTTGGATTCTGTGTCTCCCTCTTTCTCTGCCTCTCTCCCTCTTGCAATCTGTCTCTCTGTCTCTCTCAAAAATAAACATTAAAAACATTTTAATATAAAATAAATAGGTAGACTGAGTAAAGCAGGTTGCTTTCCATAATATGAGTGACACTCATAAATAGTTGAAGGCCTGACTAGAACAAAAAAAAGCTGACCTACTTCCAGAGAAGAGAGAATTCTTCCTGCCTCATGGCCTTTGCAGTGGGACGTCAGCTTTTGTAACATTCCCTCTCTCTCTGTTTCATTTCTTGAAGAACTCTAATACAGGCCATAATAAAACATGGAAAAAACCAGCAAATCTTAGAATTGGAGGGGATTATCAACATGAGAATTTCCCCTCTTCAATCTATAGGAATTAACAGATTGTTAGGCCATTTCTAATTCAACAGGAGTACATTTTATAGCCCTGATTCTTAGGAAATTCTTTTATAACAACCCCAAAACTGCCTTCCTCATGATTGCTAATTTTATGAACCCATAATAAACATATTCCTCCTTTCAAACTTTGAATAACTCTTAGGCCTCTACCCAATCCTATCTTCTCTAAGTAAAATAATCCTACCTCCTTTAGCACTTCCTTACATGACAATTTCAATACAACATACATCCTCCCTATATATTTTTGAAGGTACATTAGCTCTTATATGCATTCAGAACTAAAGATAACATTCCCAATTAGGTGTGGTCATTATAAAATATAATAGCAATATTAACCCCTTTCAACTGAATTTATATTATTGCTAGAACCTCAGTATATTAAAGAGACTTTACATATATATTGTATTGAATGGTGGCCAATATTATAGATTAGCTTAATCGATACCCCTTCTCAAGAGCCTTCGCCCTTATCTTCCTCTATTATAGAGTCCATAAAGCTGAATGCTTGACTTCCCACCCTCTCTTGCAGTTAGAAGATACTAAATGACACAATTCTGGCTAATGAGGTATATAGAGATAAGTCTACTAGGGATGAATCTCTTTTCCCAATGAACAGGCAAAACCTCATCAGGAAAAAAAACAAAAACAAACAAACAAACAAAAAAACCCACAACATCGTCTTTTCTTTCCTCCTGCCTGGAAGGCAGACATGGTACAAGGAACTTAAGCAGCTACCCTGCAACAATGGGGCCACAACCACAAACAGAAGACAGACAGAAACGATGGAGTGTCTGGTGGCCCCATCAAGTAGCTGCTTCAGTCCCGGACTACCCACTTCCTATCTTCTGGTTACATGAGAAAAATCAACTTCTATTTTTAAAACCCCTATAGTTTTGTTACTTCCTAACTTACACTGCTACTTTTTTTTCTAATAGAGAAACTAAAGTTTGAAAACCTAAATGGTACGTCAGAGATATGTGATCTGGTAGAAGAACCAAAAAATCCCTTTCAGCTTTCTTGCCATTATTAGTTTCTGCCATTTTACTTAATACTGCCAATGTGCAGGGTATAATATAAATGCTCCATTTTAAATATAACAAAGGTAGGGGCGCCTGGGTGGCGCAGTCGGTTAAGCGTCCGACTTCAGCCAGGTCACGATCTCGCGGTCCGTGAGTTCCAGCCCCGCGTCAGGCTCTGGGCTGATGGCTCAGAGCCTGGAGCCTGTTTCCGATTCTGTGTCTCCCTCTCTCTCTGCCCCTCCCCCGTTCATGCTCTGTCTCTCTCTGTCCCAAAAATAAATAAACGTTGAAAAAAAATTTTTTTTAAATATAACAAAGATAATCTCAGTGTTACAACTGTCACAGCTGTGATTAAGAAATACATATTCTGGCACATAAGAGTGTCTACAAATTAAAATAGGAATAATACTTGGCGCTAGATATCTTTCAAGACACTCAAGTGAAATACTCAATTATGACCATACGATTCAATCCTATAAATTAACCTAGTGACACATAAGTGGTTCCTGAGAAATGCTACGTCTAGCCTCACCAGAGCACTTATCTCTTCTCCCCTTTCCATTAAATTGCGTACTTTGACTCATCCATAAAAGTGGTTTGATAAGTTGGATATCTACTTTGATGATCACTCTAAATGAACAATTTTAATTTATCACAGCAAATACACTGAAAAAATATTATTTTGTTGTTATCATGAAGCAAGAAAAAGGCTTCAGGGACCCTTCCCAATTTTTAAAAAAAATGTGGTAGAGAACAAAAACAATTTTTTTATTTCTTATACAAAGCCATTTTCGCTTTTTTTTCTTTCCAACAATAGGCATAAACTCGCCAATTTGATTTTAACTCTAAAAGACATTTACGTGGCAGACAATCCCTAGTTTGAACTAAAATCCTTTACCTGATTATTTTTGCATTTTAAGAAGAATACACACACACACACACACACACAATGTATAACTGAAAGGAAATAAAAAATATAGCCTTCAATTACATTTTACTTTCATCTTATCAAAAAGTCACAGAAATTAAAGTATAAATCCCACTACCAAAGACACAGTAAAAGGTTGGAAGAATATTCTAAAGGTCACATTATCTTAATGAAGTGCCACTTCCTGACAACATGGCCGTGATATTGGAGTAATATACTCCATTTAGTGGGAAATGCTCTGTGAAATCCATGCCCTCTGCACTCTAAACAAAGACATAGGTAATTTTCTTAAAAGGTCACACACAAATGTGTTATTTAAAACTAGGCATTTGCCAGTTGTGACTATTTGAAAGTGAACATCAGATAAAGGAATTGGCATAGACTATTTGTAAAATGCCAGCGTTTTTCACCTATGCTTTAATCATATAAAATTGTGTCAGGTAATTTCATTCTTTGATCTATATCATTTTGTGAAAATATTAAAGGAAAAATTATGCCAAAGATTTGAATAAGATTTTATCTAAAACCTCTGACTCAAATGTAGAAGTGGGTTTGGGCAACTTGACAAAATTTATCTAACACTGGTTTTATTTTTAGATTTTTCAAGGGGAAATTGTATATTTATATACATGTCATACCTTTAAAGTACATGGTATTTTTTAGGAAATGGATTCTCAATATGAGAAAATCCCTCCAGTGTGATATTTGAGTATGTAAGTACACTTATAATAAATTTTTGAAGAATGAAATTATCATAGGCATGTCAACACAAGGGAGTAAAAATACCAAAACCAAAATGAAACAAACAAAGCCCAGAAACTTTAATTATCAAAGTTCCTGACTGAACAACAGCTATTACCACACTGTTAAGGAGTGTCATTTTCACAAAGTTCACTTAGCATGGGTAGATTAAAAGGTTAAAACAATCAATTCAGAGTGTCTTTAATTTTGTAGAATGAAGCTAAAGAAATATGACCAAAGAAAAATTTATGACACTAACATGATAAAGGCATTATTTTAGCAATAAAACATAAGTGTATTTAATAAATAAAAGTTGGGGGCGCCTGGGTGGTTCAGTCGGTTGAGCGTCCGACTTCAGCTCAGATAATGATTTCACGGTCTGTGAGTTCGAGCCCTGCGTCGGGCTCTGTGCTAACAGCTCAGAGCCTGGAGCCTGCTTCTGATTCTGTGTCTCCCTCTCTCTCTGCCCCTCCCCCACTCATGTTCTGTCTCTCCCTGTCTCAGAAATAAACATTAATAATAATAATAATAATAATAATAAGTAAAAGTTGGAAAATTGGTTATATCAGAAACAAAACACAGTCATCTTAAACACCTAATTTATAATAGTCATAAACATAAATCCCAGCTGGATTAAAGAGTTTGTATATAATATTATAGAAAATTACACTTAAAAATTAATATTCCAGAAAAGAGAATAAAATATAGAAGAAAAAAATAAATATATGTATATGACACATGAAATATGGAAGAGAACCAAAGTACATTAAAAATAGATATAGTAAATCAAAATTATAACATTCTACAGACCAAAAACGGTAACCAAAATTAAAAATCAAATAGATTAGATAAAATCTTTATAGCAAAGTTGACAAGCAAGAAATTATCACCTTATGTTAAAAACTTCCAGAAAAATCCTAAGAAAAAAACATAAGAAACCAGCACAATAAGTTCATTCAAACAGACAATTCACAATTTAATTAGAAAACCTACCCATGGGAAAGAATTCAACCTTACTAGTAATCCAAGAAATGGAAACATAATATATTTCCAATTTTTCTTTGACTTATCAAAGATAATTTTAAAAATCACAGAAAATGGGGTGCCTGGGTGGCTGTCAGTTAAGGGTCCAACTTTTGATTTTGTTGCAGGTCGTGATGTCATTGTTCATGGAATTGAGCCCCATATCAGGCTCCATGGTGACAGTGCAGAACCTGCTTGGGGACTCTCTCTCTCTCTCTCTCTCTCTGCCCCTCCCCTACTAAACACTCTGTCTCTCTCTCTCTCTCTCTCAAAATAAAAAAAAATAAAATTTAAAATACATACATACATACATATATAAATAAATATCAGAAGACTTTTAGGTAAAAAGATGGCGTAATGAATATATGCTTCTATATACCTTCCTAAAATCCCAGTTAGTTACAGAAAATAAAAATGAAAGAACAGTAACAATAATAAAAGGAACTGGGATGCAATGGTAAGAAATAAGATGACTTACGGATCTGAAATTTTGCAGAAACTCAGATACAATGATATTGACAGGGGGAGAAAACAATTAGGAAATTAGGTTCCCAAATTCCAGAGGTAAGGAAACATGGGGCGTTCCAAGGAGAGGTGAGAAAACCATCTCCAAGCTTAGAATCAACAAAACCTAGGGACCAATATGAATATAAACTTGCTACATTTAAATTTTGAATTTATTTGAATTAAAAAAAAATCATTTGAAACAGTTGAGACAATTGGATCTCTCCTCTTCCCCTGGAAGGAAATAGAGCAACTGATAATCTGATCTTCTAACGTTAGAAATGTGCCATCAAAGAAAATATAGATTCTATCTGTATAGGGTGTCTAGCAGGAATTATTTGGGCCTTAGAAGCAAAACTGAATTTAAGGTAACCGCATTCCCAGAGGAGAGACAGAGGAAAACAGAAAGCAAGCCAGGCAGCAAAACCAGTGAGGAGTCAAAGGTATCAGGGCCTTTGCTTCTCAGGCTTTAAAGTACCTAAGAATTACAGGGGCATCTTTGTAAATGTAGAATCAGACTTCAAAGTATCTAAGAATTACATGGGCCTCTTTGTAAATGTAAAGTCTGATTCAGTAGGTCCAGGGTGGGTTCAGAGATTCTGCAAGCTCCCAGGGGAACCCCAAACTGTTGATCTTAGGACTTTGATTACAAGGTGATTTTTGTTTTTTTTTCTTTTTCATTCCCATCATAACACTCTCCATACCCTAGAAATTAAGAGATTCAGTTCACTTCTCCATCTCTGGAAACCTCAGGAAGCATATTTTTCTTTTTTGCACATTTCTAATTTGACAGTTTTTATTGCAAATTTAAATAATTATAGAGCTATAATTTCCAATCAATTGTATATATTGGCATAAAACAGATCCCCTTCTATTTTAAATGGAATCTAAATACAAGAGTAATATGATAGTGACTGTCATCCATTTAGAAGTTAATTGCCATGCTCTACCTTTTTTAAAGTTTATTTATTTTTATTTTGAGAGAGACAGAGACAGCGCAAGTGGGAGAGCGGCACAGAGAGAGGGAGAAAGGGAATTCCAAGCAGACTCCATGTCACCAGCACAGAGCCCCATTTGAGGAACCAACTCCCAAAACCATGAGGCCATGACCTGAGCTGAAACCAAAAATCTGACCCTTAGCCAACTGAGCCACCCAGGCACCACTGACATACTCTTCTTTAACAGCAATTTTATGATTCAATTCACTCCTTTTTCCATGACACTTCTGTAATTTTTTTAAGTATAATTCACATACGGTTCATCTGTTTAAGTGTGCAATTCAGAGAATGTTTAGTACATTCACAAAGTTGTACAATTCTCTCAGAACATTTTTATCAACCCCCAAAGAAATGCCTCACCCATGAGCAGTTACCTCCCATCCATCACCCTTTTTATTTTTTCTCTAATGTTTATAAAGATGATGTCATCTGTGAATACAGCTTTACTGTTTCCTTACCAATCAGAATGTCTTTTGTTTTTCATGCTTAGTTGTTCTGGCTAAAACCTCCAGTACAATGCTAAATTGAAATGGTGACAGGGGACATTCTGGTCTCTGTCTGGATCTTAGGGAAAGAGCATGCAGTCTGTCATCATTAAGTATATTAGCTGTGGGTTTTTCATAGATATTCTTTATCAGGTGGAGGAAGTTCCCTCTTATTCCTAATTTATTGAATATTGTTATCATGAAGAAGTGTTAAATTTCATCAAATGAAGTTTTTCTGCATCTATCGAGATGATCATGTATTGTCTTTTATTCTATTAATGTGGTACATTACAAGTATTCATTTTCAAATATTGAATCAACCTTACATTCCTTGGATAAATCCCACTTGGTCATGGAGTTTAATCTTTCTTTTATTTTTTTTTTTTATTTAAAAACATTTTTTTTCAACGTTTATTTATTTTTTTGGGGACAGAGACAGAGCATGAACGGGGGAGGGGCAGAGAGAGAGGGAGACACAGAATCGGAAACAGGCTCCAGGCTCTGAGCCATCAGCCCAGAGCCTGACACGGGGCTCGAACTCACGGACCGCGAGATCGTGACGAACTCACGGACCGTGAGATCGTGACCTGGCTGAAGTCGGACGCTTAACCGACTGCGCCACCCAGGCGCCCCTAATCTTTATTTTTAAGTTTGTTTACGTACTCTCTACACCTGACATGGGGCTCAAACTCACAACCTTGAAAATCAAGAGTGGCATCCTCTTCCGACTGAACCAGCCAAGTGTCCCGAATCCTTATTTTATGTCACTGGATTTAGTTTGCCAGCATTTTGTTGAGGATGTTTGCATCTATATTCATAAAGGATATTTTTTTTTTCTTTTATTGTCTTGGAATGGTTTTTAAATCATGGAATGAGTAGAGAATTACTCCCTCTCCTAGTATTTTTTGGAAGACTTTGTAAAGGGTTGGTGTTGTCTTCTTTAAAGATTTGTTTGAAGGGCGCCTGGGTGGCTCAGTCGGTTAGGCGGCCGACTTTGGCTCAGGTCATGATCTCGCGGTCTGTGAGTTTGAGCCCTGCGTCGGGCTCTGTGCTGACAGCTCAGAGCCTGGAGACTGTTTCAGATTCTGTGTCTCCCTCTCTCTGACCCTCCACCATTCATGCTCTGTCTCTCTCTGTCTCAAAAATAAATAAACGTTAA